>NC_142520.1:35532377-35832377 GCF_964205215.1 Stylophora pistillata
AGAAGTACTGGAGTACCAAGACCCTCCACCATGGTCTTTGGGCAAGATTCATCAAGTTCAGAACATGATTTCAAGGGCTCGTGGCTTTTTGGCAGGTTGTAGATCCTGCAGCTGAGAACCCCGTTGATAAGTTGCGTAAAGTACAGTCATTCGTTAACTATTTTAAATCTAGATGTGTTCTTTTGTATCTTGTCTAAAAGTGTTAAGGGTTACTTTACAGAGTAACCACAGGCTTAATGAGCATATTAAGGGTAAGCTACAGGAGGCTAATAAGTGTCTTTATGTGATAAGGTGTTTGCGCAAAGAGGGATATCAACAAACAAATGTAGATTCCATTTTTAGATCAATTGTTTTACCTAAACTAACGTATCGTTTACCATATACGCCTCCCCAATACCTGTATTAACAACGATCCAGAAGTTTCCACAGCGCTGCTTTAAACGCAAATATATTTCGTACCAAATTGATATATATATATAGTGTATTGGAAGAGGTTGATCGCTCACTATTCAAGAATATCTCCAGTATGCCCGGTCACCCTCTACACCCTTCTGTTTCTAAAACGAAAGAAAGCTCAGCGCGCCTCCGGGTTCCTAGTAGTCAACTCCCTAGGGTTAATACCCAGCGTTTTAAAAATAGTTTTTTTAATAGGCTCTTCTTCAAATATAGAGTAGCTATCTAATGTAATGTCTTATATTATGTAATGTTGATAGCCTTGTAATTATTTTTATGTAAATTTTCTTCTTTTTAGCATTTATTTTTGCTTAAAAACAATAAAGACCTATTATTATTATCATTATTACTATTATTATTATTATTGAACAAGGAGATATAGAAACTCAGTTTTAATTACTGAGTAGTGAGGTACAAATTTTCAAAAACTGAAAGTTTTAGAATGTAGAGGCTTAATCAACATGTTGGCTACAAAACTCTTCTTCCATTCTTCCATTCTTCCATTCAATTACTTCATCTTGATTCGAAGAAGAGCCATTGTTAGAAAATAGGACAATTTTCTATTTTTTTTTTTTATGGTTTTTCTAAAGTAGAACGTTTTTGTGTAGAGATACTTTCCCCCCGTAGTACATACAAATTAAGTCTGAATTTTATGCAGGGATGAAAATGTGCTATTTTATTTATCCAACACTGTATCATATCTTGTCATGTCACAAACGATTTAAAGTCTTTCTCATTATAATAATTGTAGCCGCTAAGTTATTGCTCAGAACTTCCCAGTCGCCTTCTCAAGGACACTATGCTCTGGCCACTTAAGCCACTATGTAAAAAAAGTGACGCAGAATAAAGACGAGTGTTCAGCTATCACCGCCTCTGAATCAAAATTAGTTTCCCATTAGTCTGCTTTTCTTTTGATATAGCTTAAACAAGTAATTTCCTCTTTATTATAATGACACCGATCACGTTTTTATATCAAGGAAAATTTTAAAATAAATTAAATTCTCATCACTGATGTTTTCTTCTTAAATTAAATTTAAATTCAGCTCAAATGTTAGTAAGAAATAACTCTCCGTTTAAAGTAAAAACGACACTTTGATAAACCCGGTGGCCATGATGACATTTGTTATGTGCACGTGCAATGAGATAGATGTCAGGTCTATGGACAACATAGTTGGCAATCAATTATTCCAACTGAAGTGAAGAATAGGAAAACGAGTTTCTCTTTATCAAAACACTGACTTTCATTCAAGTCCAAGTCAGCTAATTTTTTTCTGTACCCAAACAGGCTTTACTATAGATAAAATTTATATATGAAGTTCATATATTTTTTACACAGGGATAACCTCTTAACTTCCTTTTCTAGAAGTATTTTCTTTTTAGTTTTATTTGTATATAATAGTTATCATCTGCTTCTGGAATAAATAAAGTATGTATGTATGTATGACCTGTGGTATTAGATACGTGTGATGCATGATCCTCGCAGTAGAGAGCGCTATTTATGCAATAGCGAAAATCAGACCTGAAAAAAATTTCAGGCCTGTACGGGATTCGAACCACTGACCTCTGCGATACTAGTGCAACGCTCTACCAGTTGAGCTAACAAGCCAACTGGGAGCAGGCCGTTAAGTTGATTCGTACTAAACCCGTGATGATAAATCAGTATCTGATTTATCATCACAGGTTTATCAAGAATCATTTCCTTTCTACATGTATAACACAACATGAACTCACCAAGAGTTTCAGAGCAACCGGGAAATCAAGGTTCAAGGGCTGGGATGGTGATACACTGCACTATGAAATACTGCAAAGCAGTTCCTGGGCTTAGTAACTTACATAAACTTTTCCTCACACTGTGGTGCACTGCAGTAGGTTTCAATCAATCAATGTAAATCAATTTTTGTTTATTTATACCCCTTGCGGAAAATCTGAATTACAGGTATAGTCAACAAATTTTATACATGGAAGTAAGCTTACAAAAAAAAAATAATAAATAATGGAGTTTTATACATGTTGCTTTAAATAAGTGGCAAACTTGTTCGTTACAAACTTTCCAAAACGGTTAGTTTTTGTGCTTTTCACATAATTAGTAGAAGAAGACATGAGACTATATTTGTTACCTGGTTGAGCGAGGCGGCTTTTGACAATATTGAAAACAGGGTTTGACGGTGTCAGGGTACGTATAAGCTTCTTACAAGCTTCTTCGCGCCTATGCACAGGCGTGGCGATCCGAGACGCAGCTAGCGCATCTGCATATGCAAGGTTCGGAAAAACAATGGCAAGTGCGCGTTTCTGGTCTTCCTCTAGGGCCTGTGACAAGTACTGTGGAAGATTGACGAATGTAGACGTCGCATATTCCAGAAGAGGCCTCATGAGCGTGCAGTACACCCCAACAATGTCAGCTTGGGATACTACACAGCGCTTGAGCGTTCTGAGGGCATATAGCCTGCGGTTGGTCTTGTTAACTATATAGTCCGTTTCCTCCCCCCAAGTCAAGTCGCACCTGTACCTGACCCCTACCTTCCTTGTAGTAGACCACACTGTTTCTTTTATGCTCACCCTGAACTAGAATGTGTTCTGTCTCAAATTCGCTGGGTTGGGGAGCTGGCTTTGCGAGTCTACCTGCAATGGACGCAGGAGGATCGTCATACTCAGGAAAGCCGCAAATGTCTAGGACAAGCTCTTCCCTGAAGTGACTCAAGGTATAATCTGCGCTCCATCTGAGGGTAGGGTTATCCGGATTGTTCGCCTGGTGCCCTCTGAAAAGAATAAAACCGTTAGCAACACCAATATCAGTCATGTCATAAAATAAGGTCTTCCATCACCTCATAGATTTGTGATGCACACTGTGGGTGGCTAGGATCTGGTCAGATCGGTCTGCTGCATTCACGTACTGATTCCTCATTGCAAAAACCTCGGGCTAAAGTACTTCTTTTGAACTTCTCACACTACCAGATCTTGTTTTACGATTAACCTGAACAGTGTCATTAGTATTACCAGAAGTGGTGATCATAGAGACCACTTTATTGTCGACCCACTCCAAGGCTGGGCAGGGCGGATCCCTCTCCCACCACATACTGCCCCTGGATTTACCCTTCCCCCATTGCTTTCCGTTCTTGAAATTGGTTGGAAAGTCTCTCCTGATATCCAAAATGGTACCTGTGGCAAGGATTCCATGCTGAAATAAATGATTCATAAGATGAACTGAAGTATAAAAAATGTCAATATACAACTGATAACCTTGATTTAGTAAGGACTAGTAAGTTGAAAAATCGTCCAGCAGTGACAAACTACCCTTAGGTTTGCAAGGATCGGTAATAATAAATCCACCTAGAAAAGTGGCAGAAAATTGCGTTTCATTAATAAACGCCGGACCCCGATCAAACGCCGGCTTCGAAAAAAGGCCAGGTCAACACTGCCGATTTTTAATTAAACGCCGGGGGCGTGTAATCGAGAAAATACGGTACGTTTAACAACAACATCATGCCTAAGCCCAAATTTACTGATCCCTTTTGCAGCGTCTTACCCAATATAAATGTTGAAGTCTATGGTATAACCCCTAGAACTATCAACAAGTACCCACGGTTTTATTCACAACTTACTTGGTTTTTCCATTATGTACTGCTTGATGCCAGACCGGTGACGTGACTTCACCATACGCTCCTCAATGGCCATCTGTTATTTAAGCTACGATAGAACACATCTAGATTTAAAATAGTTATCGAAGGACTCTACTTTACGCAACGTATAAACGGGGTTCTCAGCTGCAGGATCTACAACATGCAAAAAGGCCATGAGCCCTTGAAATCGTGTTGTGGACAGGATGGATCTTGCCTAAAGACCATGGTCGAGGGTCTTGGTACTCCATTATTTCTCCACACTCATACCTACTTTCACTAAACCATAGTAGATCAGAAGGGCTATCAACTTGTATGTCTCCTCCGGTGTTGTGTCTTTCCCAGATCCATCCGCTTGAGCGTAACTCTCGTGGGAACCTTCAGTGATGTGTTGAACAGCATAGCTGTTGGTATGCTCAACAACACTATTCACCAGTTCATCAGTAAAAAATAGTTTAAAAAACTCAAGCACAGTAGTCATCTTACCCCTAAGGAAAGGCTGTTGAAATTGTATCCCAGGAGGACGTGCAGGTACGAAGGAGGGGTGGGGGGGGGGGGTGGAAACTGATGAGAAGAATTTCTCTCGTCCTCATCATCATATGATTTATAGGTATCCACTGAGGATAGGGGTGCGTGTGTTGTGGCTCAACGACCACGACCTCGACCTCTGACATAACCTGGAGCTACTGAAGCACCAGCTGTAGCACCTCGAACACCACCAGCACATCGGCCGGGAGGTACCCTTTTATCCCTAAGAGAACGACGTGACCTTACAGGGTTGTAGAACTTACCTGCGGAATGGGATGTGGAAGGCACTGGATAGAAACACCATCGTCAGTGACTTCACTCTCCATTTCACCTTGGCTCTCACTCTCACTAACCTCTCATTCCTCTCCTTCAATCCAATCTGGATCTTCTGCTTGTTCTTATCCCTCTTCGACACTCTCTACTTCTTCTTCTTTACCATCCTCACCCTCCCTTGCTTCTTCCGGTTCGCAAAAGAGATGAAATACTACGTATATTTCATTCATTGATTTCTGACATTTTGCCTTGAAACAAGGACAAATGCGATGGTCAGACCTCAAAATATATAAAGCCCAATATATATCAAAAGTCTTGCACTTTTGATTCAAGAGTATACTTATGCATGCCTTGTTTTTCTTGTGACTTTTCGGCTTGTAACGAGTAGAACCACACCTAAAAAGCATACAAAACATTTTAGATAACATACTGGTCGATATAAATTGAAACATTTAGTTCGGACGCGAACTGCGTCGCTCGATATTACATTTGTCATCAGCCGATATTTCAGCGTGTCGCATTGTAAAATTCCATAGAAAGTTATTTACTGCGTCGCTTTAAAATCATGTTTGATCGCAATATATATTACTTGCATCTACAAATGTACATCTACAGGTTTGTCTCAAAGGCGAAAAAAAACAAGGATTCGCACGCGTGCACTTGTAATTCGAGAGTAAAACAAGTGATCTGGAGTCTGTCATTTTATGTCATCCACTAGAACATTTTCACAACGCGGACTTTTATGCATAATTTGTTTTCTTTTGAATTTTCGGCATGTAACAAGTAGAACCTCATCTAAAAAGGATACAAAATATTTTAGATAACATACAGGTCGATATACATTGCAACATTTAGTTCGGACGCGAACTACGTCACTCGATATTACATTTGTCATCAGCTTATAATTCAGCGCGTCGCGTTGTAAAATTCCGTTGAAGATTATTTAGTAAAAAAATACATGAATAATTGTCATGCTTTTTGACGAACGGATGGTTTTGTGGCATGAAGAGTACTACGTAGTAAATTATTAGTTCGAAATGTATTGTCTACTTTAATTACGTTGACTAAAATTAACATGGCATATAAACAACTTTTCAGCTGTTCTTACTTCGGGTTGTTGCAGAATGGTTGAGTTCCTCTCCTCGGTAACACCGCATCTTTCACGATAAAACTGTCCTTCCTAAATCCTTCGTTTACAAGTTTACAATGACTTACACGTCGGTAGTGAACGAAAGTCTGAGGAATGTGTCCGAATTTGCAACATGTATTCCTTCTAAGGCAGGAGGCATCGCATTGTGCAGTGCCTTCATATTATCATCTGTCTTTATCACTGCAGGAAACTTGCTCACTCTCGTTCTCTTCGCAGTTAGCAAAGCACCTCGTAAGAAAGGTTTCTTCCTCGTTATTAACATGGCGTTTGCTGATTTGATGCTGGGAGCCTTTGCCTTGCCCTCTTACATTTACTTAGTCGGAGAGTTATTTCAACTTTGGACAGCAAAATATGATCATCTGGCCTTCCAAATATTCTTCGCAGGTTTTGATACCTTGTTTGTGCTCGGCTCGTATCTATCTGCAGCCTTTATGTCCTGTGAGAGATTCCATGCCGTATATTGGCCGTTTAAACACCGATCATTATCCACCAGAACATACCGCATCGCCATTTTTATACTTTGGATACTTGCTGTCTCTCTGTCCACAATACTAACTTTGTTGACGTTTTTTATTTCAAGTGAATCTGCTTTATACGTTTATATCCCCGTCTTGTTAAGTCTAACGATCACCATGTGTGTCTGCAACATCGGAATCTGGAGAATTCTTCAACACCAAAGAGTTACCTCACAGCATCAAAACAGAGCTCTGCGAAGGAAACGCTTAACAAAGACTTTACTTTTTGTATCCGTGCTAGCTTTACTATGTTGGCTTCCCTTACCTATCATGAACGTTTTAAAATATCTAACAAAGACAACAATACCATGGAATTTTTATTTCATGGTGAACATTTTAAAGTATTCAAACTTTTTTGTCAATCCAGTTGTGTATGCATTGCGAATTCCTGAGTTTCAGCAAGCGTTGAATAAAACTCTTTGTAGCCTATTAAGAACTACTGAATCTCAGGAGGCGCTTTATTTGCGATCAGCAATGAAGATGGGACAAATCGAAAGAAGAAACAAATCGGCTGCACTGAAAACGCAGGAGATAGAGCTACGAAATATAAAAACCAATCCTAGTCGCCTGCAAGAAGAGATTGAACAAGGTCATATAGAAACTCAGTTTTAATTAGTTGAGACAAGAGGACCATTGGCGTTGATACTGAGAAGTACAAGTTTTCAAACACTTAAAATTTTAGAATGCAGAGGTTTAGTCAACATGATGGCTGCAAAACTTTACTTCTATTCAATTACTTTATCTTGATTCGGAGAAGAGCCATAAATATGGAGTATTGTTAGAGAATAGGACAGTTTTCTATTTGTTTCTCATGGTTTTGCTAAAGTAGAACGTTTTCGTGTAGAGATACTTTACCCCGGTGGTACACACAATTTAAGTCTGAATAATATGCAGGGATGAAAATATGCTATTTTATTTATCAAACACTGTATAATATCTTGTCGTGTCACATACGATTTAAACTCTTCATCATTATAATAATTGTAGCCCTAAAATTATTGCTCAGACATAGTGGTTTTCTTAATCACTCTAGGCTCTGGCCGCCTACATTATGTAAAGAAAAGTGAAACAGAATGAAGACGAGTGTTCAGCTATCGCCGCCTCGGAACCAAAGTTAGTTTCCTATCAGTATTTGTTTTTCTTTTGAATATAGTTTAAACAAGTAATTTTCTCTTTATTATAATGATACCGATCACAGGTTTTTATATCAAGGAAAATTTTAAAATAAAACAAATTCTCATCACGAATGTTTTCTTCCGAAATTAAATTTAAATTCAGCTCAAATATTAATAAGAAATAACTCTCCGTTTAAAGTAAAAACGACACTTTGATAAACCCGATGGCCATGTTGACATTTCTTGTCTCCATGTGCAATGAGATAGATGTCAGGTCTATGGACGACACAGCTAAAATTAGCAGAATGAATCGTGCTGATAGGCAATCAATTATTTCAACTGAAGTGGAGAATGGGAAAACGAGTTTCTCTTTATCAAAACACTGACTTTCATTCAAGCCAAGGTCAGCTAATTTTTTATGGATCGGATGGAGAAGTGTTATGAAGTTCCTGTCAACTGCATGCTAAAGAGTTAAATTAGACCGTATCCGGCATAGAGCCTAGTAAAGCTAGCATCACTATTTACAAGTATACCGTATCACCATTTTCGTACTTTAGACCTCCGCTGTCTTTCTGGGCGCAGTATAAATCTTGCTGTCCTTTTTAGTCTATTTAAATCTGCTTTATATGTCACTGTTCCTGTAATGTTAAGTCTTACAATCATCGTGTGTCTGTAACATAGAAGTCTGTAGAAAGTTTCAACACGAAAGTGTTGCCTCACAACAGCAAAACAGAGCGTCGTAAAGCAGACGCTTAACAAAGACCCTACTTTTTCTACCCATACTGGCTTTACTGTGTTGGCTTCCCTTGATCATCATGAACGTTTTAATTTACATAGCTGAGAGACAAATACCACGGAAGTTTTATTTCATTGTAAAAGTTTTAAGTTATTCTGATTCTTTTGTCAATCCAGTTGTGTATGCAAACAAAAGGTCTGAGCACAGGCGTCCCAAGCTCACGTCTCGAGCAAAAGTGAAGGATTATTTCATGAAAGCGTCACGCGTTGCGCGGCGTGGTGTCAAGTTACGCGAGCATTCGTTGCGAATTTGAATACGTTATAAGGAATAGTATGGGGAACAAAATATGGTCCATTTAAAACACTAAATATTCCAAAATATCAACATTTTATACGTTAGATTAATAAAACTTACTCATTCCTTGAGTAAGTGTGACGTGCGTTTTCATGAAATAATCCTTCGCTTTTCCTGGAGACGTGAGCTTGGGACGCCTGGGGTGTGAGTTAAATAAAGCAAGCGCTACGTTCGTGCTGTACGAAGAGGAGAGCAAGCATTGAGACGGAAAAAATCGAAAAAAGAAACCGAACGGCTTGCATCATGAACGCCGGAGAGAGAGCTAAGAATGACTACGCACCAATCTTACTCTCCTGGAAATAGAGTTTGAAGAGGAAAATTTTTAGTCAGCTGACACATGAGAACCACTAGCGTTGATACGCAGCAATTCTAATTGCATGCACAGCTGGTTTGAAAAGAGCTAACATAATTCAGAATATTCACAAAGATATGCTACTCGAAGGCTTTTTATTTGTTTCAAATTTTTCACAAGAGATTATTAAAGTGTCATTCTACAGCGATGAATTAAGCAAAATGAAGGCGAGAGATCTGGCGCCTAAGCATATGAGAACGAGAATTAAACAATGGCGGAAAAGTGATTTGTTACTGAAGAAGGAAGAAGAAATATTGCAGACGTGAATAAAAGGAACGCGATGGAACGAACAGGGAAATTTATCATTCAGTCAAACGACAGTATCCAGAAAAAACTTTGCCTTCCATTTAACTTCCTAAAGTAAAATTTTATAAGCGAGAAAACGTGCTTTTTTCTCTGGTTGAAAAAAGAACAGTACAATTCGCCGGTAACAAAACGAAAAAGGGCCTGGGATCGAATGTCGATCGCAAAGCATGCATGGATTGATTGGCTGGACAGGAAGACATGTTGACATACACGTGTTGTAATTTATCCTGTTCAAAAGAGACTAATTCAAAGCTGTTTTGAAGGAAAATGCCACATCATTTTAACTGTTGTGTGCCCCAGTGTACCAACAACTTTAGAAACAAACCAAATCTGGAATATTACAGGATTCCCAAGTGCGAAAAGGCTCGGAAATACTACAAAGTATCGCTTAGAAACGAATCGCTAAAGCTGGATTCTTCCCAAACGAGAATCTGTTCTGAACACTTCGAAGGTGGCCAAAAACTCAGCAGAAATCATCTGCCAACAATATTTCCATGGACAAAAGAGAGAAAATCAAGGAGAGAAATCTTTAAGCATGACTTTGTGCCAAAGAAAAGGAAAGTCTCATCAGTTGTTGTATCTACTACTGATACTGACAGCAGTTACTCTGACAACAATGCCAACATTGTAACCCAAACAACACCGACCTCGACTGAATCACTGCACGAGGATCCATACTATACGAGAGAAGTTCAACCTGAGGAAATACTGAATAATTTTCGAGAAGAACAACATCAATATCTTTCTAAACACACTCAAACTGACATAGATTTGGCATCATTGGAAGAGGTATTGAATGAGGTATCTAAACTCAAAGAGGAAAACAAAAAATTGAGAGATAAATGTGACCAGTTAACAAAAGAAAACAAACATTTGAACTTTATTTCAAGTAAGAGTGAAGTTTTTAATATTGAGAAGTACAAAGATAATCCTGATGACATTGCATTCTACACTGGACTCTCTGATTATGAAATGTTAATGATGTGTTACAACCTAGTGAAAGACTCAGCTAAGAATATAAGCTACAATTATGAAAGAATATACTGTGACTTAGAAAGTACAAAACAACCTGGCAGACCTAGAGCACTATCAGCATTCCAGGAATTCATAATGACTTTGGTGCGAATACGACTGGGATTGTTTGAGAGAGACTTGGGCCATAGGTTTAATGTTTCTCGCATGTCTGTTTCAAGGATAACTAACTCATGGCTGAGATTTTTGAGGTCAGAGTTCGAGCCACTTATACAGATACCACCTGATGATGTTTTGAAATTTCATATGCCGAAAGTCTTCAAAGAAATCTGTCCTGACACTGTTGTCATTGTAGACTGCACTGAGTTCCAGATGGAAAAGCCATCGTCACTCGATGCCCAATCTGCCTGCTATTCATCCTATAAGAGCACTAACACAATGAAAGCTTTATTAGGAATCACACCAAGTGGAGTTGTCTGTTTTGTTAGTGAACTATTTCCAGGAAGTACTTCTGATCTAGAAATAACAATGCAAAGTGGCTTTCTTGGCAAACTTAAAAGAGGTGACGAGGTAATGGCTGATAAGGGGTTTAATTGTCAAGATGAGTTAGCATCAGTTGGAGTTGTGCTAGTTAAACCTAATTTTCTAAAAGACAAAAAGCAATTTTCTACCAAAGAAACAGAACATAATAAAACAATTGCAAGTCTCCGTGTCCACGTGGAAAGGTTAATGGAACGTATTAAAAACTGGCATATTTTTGATCGTAAAATTCCCATTTCAATGTCACCTGTTGCCTCTGATATATTAATTGTGGTGGCTGCTCTATCAAATTTTCTTCCTCCCTTAATAGACTAATTAGATTTTGTACATGTTCATGGTAGAGTGCATTTCATTGTTGATGTGTGAAACACTTTGAAAGCAAAATTGTGCAAATTAGGGCATGTTTCACTCTAGTTTCTGAGAGCTTACTATCATTCGCAATGGACGCCATTTTGATTTCTGTCCAGCCAAACAATCCATGCATGCTTTGCGATCGCAGTTTCAGTCCCAGGCCCTTTTTCGTTTTGTTACCGGCGAATAGCAGTAAATTTGGATACTTATTGAAGTCGACTACGTAATACGTCATGAATGAATTTGTCCAAATTGTCGAATGTCGTTACCTTACCGATAACGCTAGAGAAGGGGAAATAAGCAATGCGCACTTACCGATGCACTTTCCTTCGCACTTTTTTACTTCAAATGCTCTGCAAAAAACGCAGGAAACGGAAATTTTGATACCTTAAAGTTAAAATTTTGATCACTATTGTGTGAGGGTTCTGGTACACTCTTTTATCTATACCGAGTTTAATCCAAGTGCTACAGCTTGATTTATTAGAAAATGCGTAAAAAGTTATTACAAAGAGTGACAGGTATTACAAAGAGAATTTCTTGTATCTGTCTGAACTGAAGTAGCTTTTCTCCGAGCTCATTTTACTTGCAGATATTTTCTGCGTTTTGTACTCTTTAAATTTGTTTTAAAATTGTCTTTTATGTAGATACGTCTTCCTTATCACTATAATAATATAGGAAATTACATGCATGTTTTAACTATATTTCAAAAGATAAACACGAACTAAACATTATTATCTGCAACAAAACCTTAACGAACAGGTAGAAAATTATTCTCTTTTTTAACAATACTTCATATTCATGGCTCCTCTAATGAATCTCATTACTCAGTATCAACGACGGTGGTTCTCTTATCTCAGTTAACTATAACATTTGGTTTTCGGTTTTCGTTAATAATTCTAGCGGGCTTTCCGATTTGGTTCCCGATGTGGTTTTTTTGTTTTATCCTATTTAGGTTCCGATTTGTCTTTGATCTTAGCAGCATATCACGCTTCTCGCTCAACCTCTACTTGCCGGCGAGTGCGATCGGTTGCTATAATCTTAGCTATATCTCTGACTTTTTTTTAAGTAAAGCTCATTGGTTTCTCCTTTCAATTTCTCCCATCTTCAATGCTGGTTTCTTCTTGGTGTATGACACAAACGTAGCGCGTGCCAAAAAATCATTACTTCTGTTTTATTCTGGTCTCAGATGGCACGATACTATACCTAAACAGGATAAATGAAATAACATGTTGGAATATTTCAATGAAATCCAAAACCTAACTTCTTACGGTGGCCAATTTACTTTATCAACTCAGTTGATGAGACTAAATCATCAACTGTTTTACTGAGTGTCTTAATTTTTTAATGTAATTAAGTGACAAACTTTTACAACGTACAACTTTATTAATTATGACAAATATAACAGAAAGCAAAACCCATTGCCCGCAGTTAGCAGATTAGCTAATCGAGGCGATCAGTGGTTACACGCGTACGTATGACATTTATGTCTCATCAGTGCAGTGCTAACGCTAGGATGGGGGAGAACCGAGACGGTCACCCCAAACGACCCAACCTTTGTGGTATCGTCTAAGCCATGCCAGAGTGCTCAAACTAGAGTAAACCAGCGAGCATGCGCAATTGCAACGGCAATGACTCATCCTAGATAGAGTGCTCAATTTGGACATGAAAGCAAAGCTTTGTATGCCAAAGAGCTATATCTAACTGCAGACAGTACTGTTTCGGCCTTCTGGGCCTCATCAGTGCAGTTTTTTTATGTTTAAGGTGGACGGCCGGGCCCCCGATGAAGGGCGTGTGCAATGCCCGCCGACCAACAGGACTAATCCCACCCATGGCTTGCGTGCAATGCCTTAGGGTTGGGGTCCACCAGAAACGAGGGTCACCAGACACCAAACTCGCTGGGGAATCGAACCCCACCTCAACAAAAATTAACACACTCACACCAAAAATTGAACACACACACTCGATAACTTAAATAATTTAAACTACTTTTTAGTTTTCATTTTTAGGTTTTAAATTTTTAAACTAATATTAAACTATTTCTTCGGAGTGTACTTTAGCACATGTCTAGGAGGACCATTTTGCGGGTTGAGAACAAAGGCAATTGAACCAGGAGGAACTTGAAGGTGTGATGTTAACCGTAGGAGGTCTACTCTATCACCTGAAAGGCCAGGAGGTGTGGATAGCAATTCGAGAATTTCACTTCTGGACTTGGAAGAAATGACCGACGTAACGGAGGGTGGCACGGTTATCTTATTAGCGACTGGTACGGAAATCGACTGGGTTGTATCCGTTGTAGCAGGCTTCTTTACAGTTCCTTTTGAAACCGGAGAAGTCTGGGGAGCAGCGCGTTTACGGGAGACATTGTCTGATGGTACTTGGTCAACCGATGTGCAGGTTGGAAAACGGTCCTCGCTGGCCTCAAGGTTATAATCGCACTCTTCAGACTCAGCAACAACGTCATTAGGGACGGGAGCAATTGTCTCAGCCGTCACATCATTTTCTTGAGCTACAGACGAGGGTATGTCCATCTCTACTGATGTGTCTACAGCAGGTTGAGCACCCACGGTCGTCTGACAGTTCCTAGCTAGATGTCCACCTTGACGGCATCGGAAGCATTTGCCCCTAAGGGGACACTCCGCCGACTTATGACCAACTTTATGACAAGTAGTACACTGGAGGGGTTGCCCCCTATACCAAATTTTACAGCGGACGCCACGGATAGAAATAAACGGTGAAATGACATTCCTAATAACCATTTGGACAATGCGTGACCCGGTGGACACTGAAGGCCTTCCGGGCCAAACCTGATTGCGAACAGATTTGACCGTACCATATGCAGACAAAGCTGTGCTGATGGCGTCGTTTGATCCCTCAAAGGGAAACCAAGAGACTACAACAGTAGTAAGCTGGGGAGGAGGAGGAGGGGGTTTAACCACCCTACACTCTACATCACCCAACTTGATGACACCTAGCTCCTCAAAAAAAAATTAGCAGCATCGCCGTTCTCAGCAAAAGTGACTCTCGCAACACGGCCAGGACATGCCTGCACCGCAGCCACCCGATGGTCAGACTCACGGTCAAAAAAACCCAGCAACAAACCAACCGCTTCCGAGAAAAGTACCTCCTCAGGGAGCCCCTGACAGTCAACGTCGATGGTCCTATTAAAGGACACGACCATGCTGAAACTCGGACCCAACCCAAAGACAAGTGAGAGGGATGGGTGACCGAAACAGAGAAAAAGCAAAAAGGAAAGCAAGTTCAGATCGACCGAGAAATCCAAAAAAAGGGATGGGCGACCAAAACGGAACCAAAGAAAACAACCACTGCCAGGGAGGAAAAAGTCGCAAGTTTTCCCTCCCGGCAGGTACTCACTTATCCAACTCAGACCTCGAAAAACACCAGAACCAACTTCAAACTACAAGAGTATGAAGCAACACTTACCATGCGAGACCTGAGCCTCATCAGTGCAGTGCTAACGCTCGGATGGGGGAGAACCGAGACGGTCACCCCAAACGACCCAACCTTTGTGGTATCGTCTAAGCCATGCCAGAGTGCTCAAACTAGAGTAAACCAGCGAGCATGCGCAATTGCAACGGCAATGACTCATCCTAGATAGAGTGCTCAATTTGGACATGAAAGCAAAGCTTTGTATGCCAAAGAGCTATATACTGCAGACAGTACTTTTTTTTTTTTTTTAAATCAACTTTATTTATACAATGATTAGTGTTATATACAGAACAAAACTCAATTAAAGCTCACATAAGTGAATTAACTCCGCCTGAAGGAAATTGGTAAATAAAACTTCAGGCGGGCCTAGATAGAAGCAATCACCGCCACAGCGCCAGGACGAACGTTACGGAAACGGAAATCGTTCCTACTCCGCCAAATACAAAACTTAGAAACATTGAGCAGATAGACAAAGACACGCGGGACAGAAACCAGTTCACTAGAGTTGAAACCAAAGAGGACATGACGTAAAGAGATGGTAGGACAAATAGGAGAGAAGGAAAACAGCAAGGACTGGACCCAGGCGAGAACACTCTGAGCAAGTGGACAGTAGAAGAACAAATGCTTGAGTGACTCGACCGTGGGTCCACAAAAACACGAGAGAGGAACAGATAAACCAAAAGAGGAGAGACGCCGGGCGGTGTACAGGACGCCGTGCGCAATCTTCCAATTTAGGTCGATGACATGACGGTCAAGATAAAAGAAGGATAGGGCACGCCACGTGGCAGGCCAGTCAAGGTTGGGATAGATGAATAGAAACTTAAGGACACAATAAGGCTGGACCATGTTCTCAGAGAGAAGATATAGGTAGCAAGACTTGGTAGACATAGTAAGAACGGGAGAACAAACAAGAGGGCATGAAGAGCCGTAGACTAAAGAGTTTTTTGAGGTGGCGAAAGCCCCGTCGAGCTTACGCCAGGCCAAAACCAGAGCTTGATAGAAGGGCGGCAAGACCCTGAGGTCGAAACTAAAAGGACGAGAAAACAGAAAGGAGTCAGGAACCCATTCACATTGACCGCGCTTTGAACATGAGTATAGAACAAGTCGACCCACGCGACAAAGGAAGGGCCAAAGCCCATGGTGACGAGAGTGGACCGCATGAAGCCCCAATCCACACGGTCAAAAGCCTTTTCTTGATCGAGGGACAGGATGGCGACAGGGGTGCCAGAAGACTCAGTATAGCTGACAACGTCTCTAAGCAGAGCAACATTTTTTCCGATGAAACGGCCGGGGACTCCGCATGTTTGATCACGGCTGACAACGAGGTGTATTACCCGGAGGAGACGCCCAGCTATGGCACGAGAAGCAAGTTTATAATCAACGTTTAGAAGAGATATGGGCCGCCAATTTTTGGGGTCAAGGCGGTCCCCCTTCTTGAAAGACAGAGTGATGATACCTCTGCGCTGAGAGAGGGAGAGAAAACCAGAGGAAGAGCATTCGTTAAGAACAGAAACAAGATCAGAGCCAACCACGTCCCAGAAACGGAGATAGAATTCCATAGGCAGGCCGTCTAAACCAGGTGCCTTGTTACGAGCCATGCCCTTGAGAGCGACGAGGACCTCTGATGATGTAAGAGGGCCCTCACAACTGTTGGCCTGATCTTGAGATAGAACAGAAGACAAATTTTCAAGAAGAGAAGATTGAACATGAGGGTCAGTAGGAGAGGCTGTATAAAGACTAGAATAGAAGGAACCAAGAGACGCACAGAGATCGGCAGAAGACGAGACGATAGAGCCATCAGGCTCTCTCAGCGCAGAGATATGACGGTCGGCGGAACGTTTTTTCTCGAGACGAAGAAAATACTGCGAGGAAGACTCACCCTCTTCAACCCATCGGACTCTCGCACGCACCTGAGCCCCCCTCGCAGCATGGGAATCAAGCCGGGCAAGCTCGGAACAAGCAGACCGCCAAGGGTCAATGCAGGAAGTAATTCCAGCATCAACTTTGGCCTGAAGATGCTGGACAAGACGTACCAGGGCATCTCTGGATGAAGATGTTGTGCGGGCTTTATTTGCACAAAAGCGGATAGTAAGCCCCTTGATTTTACTTTTCCCACGATCCCACCACTTAGCTAGAGAAGGAAAGCGGGGGATGGCAAGGCGCCAAGCAGACCATTCATCACGGACTAGTTGACGATAGTCCGGATCGTCGAGGATGGAAGTATTCAGCTTCCAGTAGCCTGGGCCAGGTGGAGCGGCATCGGGAACAGACAGAGACAAACACAAACCGCGATGGTCCGAGAACGGACACACATACACGGAACAAGACGACACTGATGGGACCCACGCAAATGGGACCCCAAAAAGGTCATTACGCGACGCTAAACTGCCATTCCACCTGGTCCAGGTGAACCCAGGAGTAGTGGGGTGGAGATAACGCCAGATGTCAATGACGCAGGACGCCTCAAAAAGATGGTTTAGTGTGGGAGAACTATCTCCAGACAAGGAGGCGGGGTCTGGGCCACGCCTATCTCGAGCCCTATCAAATACAGCATTGAAATCTCCAGCAAGGACCGTAGGGATGGAAGGATCGATCCTTGAATGAAGGCCATCGAAAAACAGGTCTCGTGCAGGGTTGCAATTAGGAGCATAGACACAGACAACTCGGAAAATTTTATCATGAAACGAGAATTCACATTGTAAGAAACGACCATCAGCAGACCAAGAGTTTAGGAGAGAGATAGAGGGACGATAGAGAACAACACACCCACAAGAGTGAATAGAACCCGGGGCTAGCACAGACAAGAAACCAGACGAGGAAAACCACGATGAACATTCAGTTAAGGAAACACAATGAGTCTCCTGAAGGCAGATAACATCCACCTTCACCGGGAGAGAGCGCAACCATTGCACGAGACCATCACGCTTCGACCGGTCCCTGATGCCATTGACATTCAAAGTAAGCAGAGACAAAGCCATGAGGAAGAGGTGGATGACCCTCATGAAAGCCAGGGCTGGGGCTGGGGTTTCCCCTTCCTACTGGGAAGATTGGGGACAGCCTTCGTACGCTTAGAGACCGCACTCGCCAACTGAGTATGAGTAGGAACCATGACACGTTTCTTAGAGCGTTTCCTGGAGACAACTTCCAAACCGTCCGATGACATGCTCCTCGTGAGAGGAGAGGAGAATTCAGAAATATCAGGAGACTCTGAGCCCTGAACAGGAGTAGAGTCCTGAGAGGAGAATTCGGTGATATCATCATCGACATCACCCACATTGACTACTTTAGTGGTACTTTGACCAACACTAGTATTACTGGTACTGGTACTTTGACCAGACTTAACTATTTTACTGGTATTTTGACCAGACTTAACTATGTCACTGGTACTTTGACCAGACTTAACATTATCATTAACTATTTTACTGGTACTTTGACCAGACTTAACTATTTCACTGGTACTTTGACCAGACTTAACATTATCAATAACTATTGGACTGGTACTTTGACCAGACTTAACATTATTATTAACTAAAGGACCGGTACTTTGACCGGTCTCACTATTATTGACTAAACTGGTGCTTTGACCAGCGATACTATTATTAGGAGTACAATTTATTCCTGAGGTCTCAAATGAATTAGATACGTTAATTGAAACATTGATTTCATTATTACTGGCTTCGCCAGGAGCAGAGATGACCATTTCTTCAGACGGAAGATCAACAAAATCGTTGGGTGGACAAGGAACGTTGCCCGGCAGATTGGCCACATCTCCAGAAGAAATGGGCGGGAAATCAGCGGCCGGGGGAACAACATGGGGCGTAGAGCCCCAGACATTTCCGGTACGGCGGGAAGGGCAGTTACGGGCAAGATGACCAGCTTCCCCACATTGCCTGCATTTTCCATTGTAGGGACAGTCAGCAGCTTTATGGCCCATGATTTTACAGATAAAGCAGAATGGCTTGATACCACGATACCAAATACGCACAGGGTAGCCGTCGATGGTAATTTGTGCGGGGATTGGTTTTTCCATGGACATAGTAAGAATTCGCGATCCAGTAAGAAGATCTGGTCGCCCCATGAATGCCTGACGTTTACATAAGAAGACTTTCCCGAAAATCTTGAAATCCTCGCAAAGGATCTCATCATCCCCTTCAGCGGGGTAATGATGGATGTAGACGAGCGTGTGCGGACGATCAGAATTAATGACGCTACATTCTACGCCATCGAGATTGATGAAACCGGACTCAACAAGACTCGCCATATCCTCAGGATCTTTAAAAGTGAGGCAAATAAGGCCTCCCGGAACGAACTGAACCGCAGATAGTTTATTAAAGTCGATTACTTTTTCTAACATTTTGAGAACAGCTGGTCTAGGGTGGACCGTAACTGCCGCCGTAGCATGGACAACACAAGTTCTAGCACAAATTAACATTTTGAAAAGGAATAGGAAGAGAGAAAAAAAACAAAAAGGAAAGAAAGGAGAGAAAAAAGAACTACAACAATTGCCAAAAAAGGCAAAAAACCCACCAAGTTCAGCAAAGCTGAAACCTGGATGGGTTCCCAACAAAGTTCGGACCCACCGAAAAAAAACAAAAAAGAGATGGGTGACCGAAAACAACAAGACAAAAAAAGACTGGCGTTCCACTCCCGGCAGGTACTTAGCACAGTCGAATAAATTGAAAATGAGAGAATACTTACAAAATCCTTGCCCAAGATGAGGTTTCGGACCGACACTTTCCCTTGCAAAGATGAAATCCCGCGTCAGGTAAGTAGGGCGCACACTGTTTCGACCTATGTGGGTCTCGTCAGTGCAGTGCTGATGCTAGGATGGGGGAGAACCGAGACGGTCACCCCAAACGACCCAACCTTTGTGGTATCGTCTAAGCCATGCCAGAGTGCTCAAACTAGAGTAAACTAGCGAGCATGCGCAATTGCAACAGCAATGACTCATCCTAGATAGAGTGCTCAATTTGGACATATATATATTTAACAATTATTCCACGAGCGCGCGTTGGATATGAGATGATAGATAGCCAACAAGGCGCGTAGCGCCGAGTTGGCTATAATCATCTCATATCCAACAAGCGCGAGTGGAATAATTGTTTTATTAAAAACGTTAAATCAAACTATTAAATTTTATCAAATTTTTAGCTCCCTTTTAATTTTAAGCTGACACGTACGCTTGCCATATTTGTAGATTATGGTATATTGGCTGATATACCATAATGGCTAAGCCAATAAAAAGTCTTGAATTGCATTATCCAATGATCTAGTTTTTAATAAATATATCTCATCACCTTAGTTGTGATTTGAGCACTCGCGCATGGCAACGTGTCTGCACTTGGTCCCACAAGTGTAGCGCCCAGGCAATGGTTTATTCCAGAGCTTGGCCCAGTGTATGCACTGCCCTGATGAGACCCACATAGGTCGAAACAGTGTGCACTGTCTGCAGTTAGATAGCTCTCGCTTGGCTTTGCCTTTTGGCTACCTTGCGATTGAGCACTCTACACTGGGGTTGCCATGCACTTAGCCTTCGGGCGAAGCTCATCACCTTAGTTGTGATTTGAGCACTCGCGCATGGCAACGTGTCTGCACTTGGTCCCACAAGTGTAGCGCCCAGGCAATGGTTTATTCCAGAGCTTGGCCCAGTGTATGCACTGCACTGATGAGACCCACAAAGGTCAAAACAGTGTGCGCCCTACTTACCTGACGCGGGATTTCATCTTCGCAAGGGAAAGTGTTGGTCCGAAACCTCATCGTGGGCAAAGGATTTGTAAGTATTCTCTCATTTTTCCAATTTATTCGACTGTGCTAAGTACCTGCCGGGAGTGGAAGGCCAGTCTTTTTTGTCTGGTTGTTTTCGGTCACCCATCTCGTTTTTGGTTTTTTTCGGTGGGTCCGAACTTTGTTGGGAACCCATCCAGGTTTCAGCTTTGCTGAACTTGGTGGGTTTTTTTGCCTTTTTTGGCAATTGTTGTAGTCTTTTTTCTCTCCTTTCTTTCCTTTTTGTTTTTTTTCTCTCTTCCTATTCCCTTTCAAAATGTTAATATGTGCTAGAACTTGTGTTGTCCATGCTACGGCGGCAGTTACGGTCCACCCTAGACCAGCTGTTCTTAAAATGTTAGAAAAGGAAATTGACCTTAATAGACTATCTGCGGTTCAGTTCGTTCCGGGAGGCCTTATTCGCCTCACTTTCAAAGATCCTGACGATATGGCGAGTCTTGTTGAGTCCGGTTTTATAAATCTCGATGGTGTGGAATGTAGTGTCACCAATTCCGATCGTCCACACACGCTCGTCTATATCCATCACTACCCCGCTGAAGGGGATGACGAGATCCTGTGCAAGGACTTCAAGACCTTTTGGCAAAGTTTTCTTCTGCAAACGTCAGGCTTTCATGGGGCGTCCACATCTTCTTACTGGATCGCGAATTCTGACCATGTCCATGGAGAAACCTATCCCCGCACAAATCACCATTGACGGTTACCCTGTGCGCATTTGGTATCGTGGTATCAAGCCATTCTGCTCTATCTGCAAAACCATGGGTCATAAAGCTGCTGACTGTCCCTTCAATGGAAAATGCAGGGAATGTGGGGAAGCTGGTCATCTCGCCCGTAACTGCCCTTCCCGCCGTACCGGAAATGTCTGGGGCTCTACGCCCTATGTTGTTCCCCCGGCCGCTGATTTCCCGCCCATTTCTTCTGGAGATGTGGCAAATCTGCCGGGTAACGTTCCTTGTCCACCCAACGAATCTGTTGATCTTCCGTCTGAAGAAATGGTTATCTCTACTCCTGGCGAAGCCAGTAATAATGAAATCAGTAATCTAAATAGCGTTCCTAAACAATCTGAGGAATTAAATAGTGTTCCTAATAATAGTATCGCTGGTCAAAACACCAGTTTAGTTAATAATAGTGAGTCCGGTCAAAGTACCGGTCCTTTAGTTAATGATAGTGTTATGTCTGGTTAAAGTACCAGTCCTATAGTTATTGATAATGTTAGGTCTGGTCAAAGTACCAGTACTTTAGTTAATTCCAGTCAAAGTACCGGTGAATTATTTATTGATAATGTTAAGTCTGGTCAAAGTACCAGTTCTTTAGTTAAGTCTGGTCAAAGTACCAGTGAAATAGTTAAGTCTGGTCAAAGTACCAGTAAATTAGTTAAGTTTGGTCAAAGTACCAGTAAAATAGTTAAGTCTGGTCAAAGTACCACTAATACTAGTGTTGGCCAAAGTGTCACTAATGTCGATGATGATATCACCGAATTCTCCTCTCAGGACTCTACCCCTGTTCAGGGCTCAGAGTCTCCTGATATTTCTGAATTCTCCTCTCCTCTCACGAGGAGCATGTCATCGGACGGCTTTGAAGTTGTCTCCAGGAAACGCTCTAAGAAACGTGTCATGGTTCCTTCTCATACTCAGTTGGCGAGTACGGTCTCTAAGCGTACGAGGGCTGTCCCCAATCTTCCCAGTAGGAAGGGGAAACCCCAGCCCCAGCCCCAGCCCTGGCTTTCATGAGGGTCATCCATCTCTTCCTCATGGCTTTGTCTATCCTTACTTTGAATGTCAATGGCATCAGGGACCGGTCGAAGCGTGATGGTCTCGTGCAATGGTTGCGCTCTCTCCCGGTGAAGGTGGATGTTATCTGCCTTCAGGAGACTCATTGTGTTTCCTTAACTGAATGTTCGTCGTGGTTTTCCTCGTCTGGTTTCTTGTCTGTGCTAGCCCCGGGTTCTATTCACTCTTGTGGGTGTGTTGTTCTCTATCGTCCCTCTATCTCCCTTCTAAAGTCTTGGTCTGCTGATGGTCGTTTCTTACAATGTGAATTCTCGTTTCATGATAAAATTTTCCGAGTTGTCTGTGTCTATGCTCCTAATTGCAACCCTGCACGAGACCTGTTTTTCGATGGCCTTCATTCAAGGATCGACCCTTCCATCCCTACGGTCCTTGCTGGAGATTTCAATGCTGTATTTGATAGGGCTCGAGATAGGCGTGGCCCAGACCCCGCCTCCTTGTCTGGAGATAGTTCTCCCACACTAAACCATCTTTTTGAGGCGTCCTGCGTCATTGACATCTGGCGTTATCTCCACCCCACTACTCCTGGGTTCACCTGGACCAGGTGGAATGGCAGTTTAGCGTCGCGTATTGACCTTTTTGGGGTCCCATTTGCGTGGGTCCCATCAGTGTCGTCTTGTTCCGTGTATGTGTGTCCGTTCTCGGACCATCGCGGTTTGTGTTTGTCTCTGTCTGTTCCCGATGCCGTTCCACCTGGCCCAGGCTACTGGAAGCTGAATACTTCCATCCTCGACGATCCGGACTATCGGCAACTAGTCCGTGATGAATGGTCTGCTTGGCGCCTTGCCATCCCCCGCTTTCCTTCTCTAGCTAAGTGGTGGGATCGTGGGAAAAGTAAAATCAAGGGGCTTACTATCCGCTTTTGTGCAAATAAAGCCCGCACAACATCTTCATCCAGAGATGCCCTGGTACGTCTTGTCCAGCATCTTCAGGCCAAAGTTGATTCTGGAATTACTTCCTGCATTGACCCTTGACGGTCTGCTTGTTCTGAGCTTGCCCGGCTTGATTCCCATGCTGCGAGGGGGGCTCAGGTGCGTGCGAGAGTCCGATGGGTTGAGGAGGGTGAGTCTTCCTCGCAGTATTTTCTTCGTCTCGAGAAAAAACGTTCCGCTGACCGTCATATCTCTGCGCTGAGAGAGCCTGATGGCTCTATCGTCTCGTCTTCTGCCGATCTCTGTGCGTCTCTTGGTTCCTTCTATTCTAGTCTTTATACAGCCTCTCCTACTGACCCTCATGTTCAATCTTCTCTTCTTGAAAATTTGTCTTCTGTTCTCTCTCAAGATCAGGCCAACAGTTGTGAGGGCCCTCTTACATCATCAGAGGTCCTCGTCGCTCTCAAGGGCATGGCTCGTAACAAGGCACCTGGTTTAGACGGCCTGCCTATGGAATTCTATCTCCGTTTCTGGGACGTGGTTGGCTCTGATCTTGTTTCTGTTCTTAATGAATGCTCTTCCTCTGGTTTTCTCTCCCTCTCTCAGCGCAGAGGTATCATCACTCTGTCTTTCAAGAAGGGGGACCGCCTTGACCCCAAAAATTGGCGGCCCATATCTCTTCTAAACGTGGATTATAAACTTGCTTCTCGTGCCATAGCTGGGCGTCTCCTCCGGGTAATACACCTCGTTGTCAGCCGAGATCAAACATGCGGAGTCCCCGGCCGTTTTATCGGAGAAAATGTTGCTCTGCTTAGAGACGTTGTCAGCTATACTGAGTCTTCTGGCACCCCTGTCGCCATCCTGTCCCTCGATCAAGAGAAGGCTTTTGACCGTGTGGATTGGGGCTTCATGCGGTCCACTCTTGTCACCATGGGCTTTGGCCCTTCGTTTGTCGCGTGGGTCGACTTGTTCTATACTCATGTTCAAAGCGCGGTCAATGTGAATGGGTTCCTGACTCCTTTCTTTAGCCTTTCTCGTGGTGTCCGGCAGGTGTGCCCTCTTTCTCCCCTCCTATATGTTCTTGTGTCTGAGGTTCTTGCGTGTAGTATCCGTGCAGACCCCCGTATCAAGGGTCTGTCTCTCCCTGGGTGTCCCGTACTGTCTCCCATCTCGCAGTACGCGGACGATACATCTTTAATCCTTACCACTGATTCTGGCATTCTGGCTGCCCTTGAGACTTACAAGCTTTTTGAACTAGCTTCTGGATCTAAGATCAACCTTTCTAAGTCCAAGGGTCTCTGGTTGGGTGGTTGGCGGGGTCGTACGGACCCCCCGGTTCCTTTTGACTGGTCTCCTGCTAAGCTCAAGGTGCTGGGGGTGTTTGTCGGCCCCGATAACCTTGATGAAGACAACTGGCGTCCTCGCATTAATGCGGTGGACCGTGTTCTCAAGTCTTGGCGTTCTCGTGTTCTCTCTTTTCATGGCAAGGCCCTAGTCATTAACGCTCTCGCCCTCTCCCGGGTTTGGTATGTGGCCTCTCTTATCCACATGCCGGCCTGGGTGGAGGCGAAGCTTTCCCGTCTTGTTTTCTCGTTTTTCTGGTCTGGCAAGGTTGAGCTCGTCTCCCGTTCGGCCGTGGTTCAATCTCCCCTTTTTGGTGGTTTTTCTGTGGTTAATATTCAGTCCAAGGTGAGGGCCCTCCTTGGTCAATGGGTGAGGAGATTCGTCTCCTCCCCATCCAGTTGGGTCGCTCTCATGTCCTTTTGGTTTAACTCTTTGTTTGGTGTCTCTCCTCTTGTTGTGTTTTCTCGTCCTTTTAGTTTCGACTTCAGGGTCTTGCCGCCCTTCTATCAAGCTCTGGTTTTGGCCTGGCGTAACCTCGACGGGGCGTTCGCCACGTCAAAAAACTCTTTAGTCTACGGCTCTTCATGCCCTCTTGTTTGTTCTCCCGTTCTTACTATGTCTACCAAGTCTTGCTACCTATATCTTCTCTCTGAGAACATGGTCCAGCCTTATTGTGTCCTTAAGTTTCTATTCATCCATCCCAACCTTGACTGGCCTGCCACGTGGCGTGCCCTATCCTTCTTTTATCTTGACCGTCGTGTCATCGACCTAAATTGGAAGACTGCGCACGGCGTCCTGTACACCGCCCGGCGTCTCTCCTCTTTTGGTTTATCTGTTCCTCTCTCGTGTTTTTGTGGACCCACGGTCGAGTCACTCAAGCATTTGTTCTTCTACTGTCCACTTGCTCAGAGTGTTCTCGCCTGGGTCCAGTCCTTGCTGTTTTCCTTCTCTCCTATGTGTCCTGCCATCTCTTTACGTCATGTCCTCTTTGGTTTCAACTCTAGTGAACTGGTTTCTGTCCCGCGTGTCTTTGTCTATCTGCTCAATGTTTCTAAGTTTTGTATTTGGCGGAGTAGGAACGATTTCCGTTTCCGTAACGTTCGTCCTGGCGCTGTGGCGGTGATTGCTTCTATCAAGGCCCGCCTGAAGTTTTATTTACCAATTTCCTTCAGGCGGTGCAAGTCTGACAGGCGTCGTCGCGTCTTCCATCGTCAGTGGGGCGCCCGTGGCATCATAGCTTCAGTGGTAAACGACTCCCTTGTCTTTTCCATTTAGTCCTGCTCCCCGTAGTTATTTAGTTTCCTTTTTTGCTCGAATGAGTGTGTCTCGGTTAGGCTCGTGCTGGGTCTCCTTTATTGGTGTACTGCACAGTAGCCTCGTTCTTCTTTTGCTTGAGTGACGTGTGATCTTTTGCTTGAGTGAGCGTGTCTTTGTGCTGCTTGTGCTGGGTCTCCTTCATTGGTGTACTGCACAGTAGCCTAATTGTTAGTATCTGTTTCGTAACCCATGGGCTGGGTCTCCTTCGTTGGTGCACTGCACTGGGCTAGTATCGTTCGTTCTGTCTACTTTGTAAGTGTGTCTGTCCGCTGCTTGTGCTGGGTCTCCTTTGTTGGTGCACTGCACAGTAGCCTTTCGTGAGTATTTGTTTTGTTGTCCATGTGCTGGTCTCCTTTGTTGGTGTACTGCACTGGTCTGTTTGTCCTTGTTCGTTTTAGTTCTGTGTACCCAATTTTTGTTTCTGTGAGGTGGGGTTCGATTCCCCAGCGAGTTTGGCGTCTGGTGACCCTCGTTTCTGGTGGACCCTAACCCTAAGGCATTGCACGCAAGCCATGGGTGGGATTAGTCCTGTTGGTCGGCGGGCATTGCACACGCCCTTCATCGGGGGCCCGGCCGTCCACCTTAAACATAAAAAAACTGATGAGACCCACATAGGTCGAAACAGTGTGCACTGTCTGCAGTTATATATATATAACTATATATATAACTGCAGACAGTACTGTTTCGGCCTTCTGGGCCTCATCAGTGCAGTGCTAATGCTAGGATGGAGGAGAACCAATATGGTCACCCCAAACGATCCAACCTTTGTGGTATCGTCTAAGCCATGCCAGAGTGCTCAAACTAGAGTACACTAGCGAGCATGCGCTCGCTAGTATATATATATATAAATAAACGTAAAAAACCTTATCCTTGAATCGGAGAGTGCTCTACAATCATGGAGCTTTGTAAACAATTATAGTATATATATTATAGTATATATGTATTTATTAAAAACTGAATCATTGGATAATGCAATTCAAGACTTTTTATTGGCTTAGCCATTATGGTATATGAGCCAATATACCATAATCTACAAATATGGTAGCATACGCGTCGGGTTAAAATTAAAAGGGAGCTAAAAAATTTAAGATTTGGTAAGATTTGTCTAATATCTTGGGGGCGTTTTTAATAAAACAATTATTCCACTCGCGCTTGTTGGATATGAGATGATTATAGCCAACGAGGCGCTACGCGCCTCGTTGGCTATCTATCATCTCATATCCAACGCGCCCTCGTGGAATAATTGTTAAATAGTATATATGTATATATAATATATATACAAGTACAAATAGCTCACAAGAAAGACGAAAGACTTGAGAAAAAGAGTAAAAACAAATGCGAAATATATAAACGAAGAAATAATAATCAATTCAATTTAATTAAGTTTACATTGCATATCATATTACACCATATCTTGAAAAAGACTTAGTTTGTTTATCTGAGATTGAGTGTTTAACATAATAGTCACCTCTTTAAGGTGATCTTGTACTATATGAATGGATATTAGATTGGAAAGCAAATAGGTTAGATATGTTACAACGAGAGTGACTAAGTTTTCTGTAATGATAAACACTGATGATAGTATATAGGCACTGCACAATGCGATGCTTTCTGTCATAGAAGGAATCCTTCTTGCAAATTCGGACGCAATCTTAAAGCTATCGTTCACTGGCGATGTGTCAATCATGGTCAACTTATAACCGAGTGATTAAGGAAGAAGAGTTTTATGGGGAAAGATGCGGTGTTTCTAACGAGAGGAACTCAACTGTTCTGCAACAACATGAAGTAAAAACAACTACAAATTTATTTATATGTCAAGGTAATTTTCTTCAACGTTCTCGTGCAATTGAGGTAGACAATACATATCGAACTAATAATTGATAATTTACCACGTAATAATCGTCATGTCACAAAAATGTCCATAAATATCCTTGGAATCGCTTAGAAGTTCCTCGTCGATAAATAATTGTTTGGGTTGTATAGCTTGGCTCAGTTTCTTAAATTCTTAGAAAAATTTCCGACTCTCGGTCATTTCGTTATTTAAGGACCGTGACTGGAGCAAAAATTTACCTTTGAAATCGACACTCTTAATCCCGCTTTTCATTCGGCTAATCTATTCTTGTTTTTCTCGTTACCATGTTCCAGCCAATAGCGTGGCTCCATTTTCTGCGTACAAACACATACACAACCCTTAATTCCTCCTTTATTTGTATCCTTCTCGCTTGCCGAACTCTTAACTAACTTGTCGCACGCAACAGAATTCGTCTATTTGCTAAAGTACTTAAATGTCACGAAATGTTTGGACTAGTACGAATCGACCAAAAGGTTGAAAATAGACCAACACCAACTGTGTAGAGATCTCCTTACTTTGGTTACGAGCCGACTGAGTACAGAACGACTGGTGGTATGCAACGGAATATAGATTTCGTAGGCCAATTGCACATAATTTTAGCAGAGTTACAGACTTAATTGTCAATTCAATTGGCGATTGAACTGTCTGTTAAAGTTCGACCTGAAACGTGGATTGTAAAAAATTCTAACTTACTTAACATGCTCGACGAGGACAAAAAATTGTGATATATACTAAAACAGTGGATAACGTTGATAGTATACTCTGATTGGCTACTCAAAGTCCCAATATCTTTTGCTATTCACCTCCGAGCAAATCGAGTGTCATTTGCGCCCCAATTGGCTACTCAAAGTCCCAATATCTTTTGCTATTCACCTCCGAGAAAATCGAGTGTCATTTGCGCCCCAATCGGCTACTCAAAGTCCCAATATCTTTTGCTATTCACCTCCGAGCAAATTGAGTGTCATTTGCGCCCCAAAATATTTTAATCGTTGCAGGAATGACTGAATTAAAATTACCATTTTATGGTAGATTATCTTACTGCCTACTATATAGTAAAACAACTATTCACCTCAGCGTTGGCGGTTAGCGGTGGAAATCTACTCTGCAGCTTCCAACACCAGCCAACTCCATTTGGCTGAAAAGTTGTTAACTATGAAATACAGATTATTTAGCATGTCCGTCATAAATAATATAATTCTGTTTGATCAATACTAATATCGAATCGACTAAATTCAACACGAGCTCAACTCACTTATAGTGATGACATTCAAACATATCATCGTTCTAACTAACTGAAAGCAGCGCAACAATCACAACATTTTATCCTAGAGGAATCGTACTGTAGTTCTCTCATTACGTAAATAATTAGAAAATTCGACGCAGTTACTTTGGTTTACGCCCGCACCAAGTTGTGATTGAAAGTTGAGAGCACAGAACACAATTTAGCAGCGTTTGGATAGAAACGTAACCTAATTGTCGGCAAGGACACCCTTAATTTAACTCACAGTTCTCAGACAAAAAAGTGACAACCTTTTTCTCTTAATTTTTTTGTCGACAGGTATTTACATTAGTGAGTTGTGCTACATCTCATTTAAAATAGGACAAAATAATATTTTGTTTCCTAAAATGCATGTATTATATACAAAGAAAATGGCAAATAATTTGCATAAATTATCAAACAACTTGTGACTTTGAAACAGCCTAGGCCTGAAAGGAGTTCAATTGGAAGGTAACTTTTAAAACACAATTTATTATTTTATGGGCAAGACATCCAGATAATTTCATTAAAAAAGAACAAATAAAGAGTTAATTACAACTTTTTTGTACCCCAAAATCGTAAAAATTGATCCAGATTATTAAAAATTTCTTTTCTCATCAACTATTTACACAAGGGAATTAAGCTATAACTCATTTGAAACAGCAGTAAATAAGCTTCCTTGGAATGCATGTTTCCTCTCCAAGAAATGCAACCTCAATAAATGCCTTCAAATTAGCATAAATTAGTTTACCATATCATCAAATTTTGAACTGTCAATCAAGTAGTACCTAAATGATATAAAGTAATGAGGTAAAAGTTAACTAAAAAGGTTTCTTGTTATATGGGAAACATCTCCATAAAAACTGGTTGAAAAATAACAAATCTAAGATGTCTTACGTATATTTTGTGAACACCTATTGAAGTAAATGCAATGGAAAATTTTATTTTCTTTGATATAGTTTTTGTGGTGTGTATTTACCTTTAAGAAAGTGCTGTTTCATAAAAATGGTGTGGGGTACCCTCCTCTCACCCTTGCCACATCTAGGCAGGCCCCACAGCTGAATAACAAAAAGTATTCACCACAACATTCAAAAGATTAGCAATCACATAGCCCAACCATTTTTTTCACCTATTTTCTCTTATTTTCTTTTCCAATCTACATGTATAACACAACATGAACTCATCAAGGGTTTCAGAGCAACCAGGAAATCAAGGTTCAAGGGTTGGGACGGTGATACGCTGCACTATGAAATCCTGCAAAGCAGCTCCTCGGCTTAGCAACATGCATATAATTTCCTTCACACTGTGGTGCACTGCAATAGGTTTGCACCTGTACCTGACCCCTACCTTCCTTCACCACACAGTTTCTCCTATGCCCACCCTGAACTAGAATGTTTTCTGTTACAAATTAGCTTGGTTGGGGAGCTGGCCTTGCGGGTCTCCCTGCAATGGACGCAGGAGGGTCGTCATATTCAGGAAAGCCGCAACTGTCACGGACAAGCTCCTCCCTTAAGTGAACCAAGGTATGATCTACGCTCCTTCTGAGGGCAGGATTATCGGGATTGTTTGCCTGGTGCTCTCTGAAAAGAATAAAGCCGTTAACAACACCAATATCAATCACGTGATAAAATAAAGTCTTCCACCACCTCATAGATTTGCAATGCACACTATGGGTGGCGAGGATCTGGTCAGATCGATCCACTGCATTCATGTACCGATTGTACATTGCAAAAACCTTGGGCTGAGGTACCTCTTTTGAACTCCATACACCACCAGATCTTGTTTTGCGATTAGCCTGAACAGTGTCCTTAGCATTACCAGAAGTGGTGATCATAGAGACCACTCTGTTGTCGACCCATTGCAAGGCTAGGCAGGGCGGTACCCTCTCCCACCACATACTACCCCCTGGCTTTACCCTTTCCCCATTGCTTTCCGTTCTTGAGATTGGCTGGAAAGTCTCTCCTGGTATCTAAAATGGCACCTGTGGCAAGGACTCCATTCTGAAATAAATGCTTCATGAGATGAACTGAAGTATAAAAATTGTCAATATACAACAGATAACCTTGATTATAGTGCGGACTAATAAGTTTAACAACAACATCATTCCCAAGCCCAAATTTACTGATACCTCTTGCAGCATCTCTCCCAATATAAATGTTGAAGTCTATGGTATAACCATTAGAACTATCAGCAAGTACCCACAGTTTTATTCCCCACTTAGTTGGCTCATACTTTATGTACTGCATGATGCCCACCTGTTTTCTACGCTGATACAAAAGAACACATCTAGATTTAAAATAGTTAACGAAGGACTCTACTTTACGCAACTTATAAACGGGGTTCTCAGCTGCAGGATCTACAACATGAAAAAAGGCCATGAGCCCTTGAAATCGTGTTCTGGACATGATGGATCTTGCCCAAAGACCATGATGGAGGGTCTTGGTACCTCAGTACTTCTCCATACTCATACCTACCTTCACCAAACCAAAGTAGATCAGAAGGGCTATCAACTTGTATATCTCCTCCGGTGTTGTGTCTTTCCAAGATCCATACGCTTGAGCGTAACTCCTGTGGAAACCGTCAGTGATGTGTTGAACAGTATACAGGTGTTGGTGTGCTGAATAATACTACTCACCACTTCGTAAGTAAAAAAATTGTTTAAAAAACTCAAGAGCTCTTGTCATCCTACCTCAAAGCAAAGGCTGTTGAAACTGTATATCAGGAGGACGTGCAGATGTAAAGAGAGGGGGTTGGAGACTGATCATAGGGATTTCCCTCGTCCTCATCATCATATGATTTATAAGTATCCATTGAGAGTGCGAGTGCGCGTGTTGTTGCTCTACGACCACCATTACGACCACCACCACGACCACGACCTAGACCTCTGGTAGAACCTCTAGCTACTAAAGCACCAGCTCTAGCACCTCCAAAACAACTAGTACCTCGGCCAGCAGGTACCCTTTTAGCCCTAAGAGTACGACGTTACCTTACAGGGTTGTAGAACTTACCTGGGGCATGGGACGGGGAAGGCACTGGATCAGAAACATCATTCTCAGTGACTTCACTCTCCATCTCACCTTGGCTCTCACTCCTACTAACCCCTCATTCTTCTCCTTCAATCCAATCTGGATCTTCTGCTTCTTCTTCTCCCTCTTCAACATTCTCTTCTTCTTCTTTTTCTTCAACATCCTCACCCTCCCTTGCTTCTTCCGGTTCACTAAAGAGATGAAATAGTAGGTATATTTCTTTCATTGGGACAAATGAGATATTCAAACCTCAAAATACATAAAGCCCAACAGATATCAAAAGTCTTGCACTTGTCATCCAAGACTATTTTTATGTTCAATTTATTTTTTTGTTGTTTTCTTTTTTGGGACTTTTCGGCGTGTAACAAGTAGAACTACAACTAAAAATGCATACAAAACATTTTGGATATCATACATGTCGCTATGCATTGCAACATTTAGTTAGGACACGAACTGTGTCACTCGATATTTCATCTGTCATAAGCTGATAAATCATCGTGTCGCATTGCAAAATTCTATTGAAAGTTATATTTCACCACTAAATTTCTCCGATTCTTAATCGTTTAAATTGATCACGTGACACGATAGTGTTCATCTGTGGAGAGACAATATCAGCCCATAGTGCCCGTCCGCGGAAAAATACTCGGATGGATAGTACTCATCCGTGAAAAATTTTGAATGGTTCGACGGAAAAACAGTGACTTTTCAATTCTGACAGGTATAACGTATTATTTAGCCAATGTACCGTTGCGAATTGTTGACATTTGTGACAGGCTTTAACAAACTAAAGAAGATCTGGATCTCTAATAACATCTTGAGGAAAACAAAACTGAGGCTGTATAAAACTCTAGTAGTGCCAGTGTTACTCTATGGATCTGAGACATGGAAGATGAACAAAGGAGATGATAAAGCAGTGAATGTATTCCATAATAGGTGCCTACGAAGGATCCTCCGAATCCGATGGCAAGACCATGTCACCACCAAAGAGCTATTGGAAAGGGTAGGCGTGAAGCCACTGAGTGCGGAAGTGATGTCTCGTAGATGGAAAATGATTGGTCATATTCTTAGGAAAGATCGTAATAATGATTGCAATCTTGCTATGAACTGGGCGCCAGAAGGTAAAAGGAGAAGGGGAAGACCAAAAACAACTTAGAGACGTACAGTAGAGAAAGAAAGGCAAGAGGCAGGTTGGAGGTTGTGAGAGGAGGTGCGGACAGCAGCAACCAATCGAAGGCACTATGTGCCACGAGGCATGAGAAGGATTGATAATGATACGGTTACGAATTATTGACATTTGTGACAGGCTATACGCATGAATGAATATTTTATTGATCTGCATTTAGTGGGTTTTGACTTTTTTTTTAGCGCACGGAAGAAAATTTAGTGGTGAACAATAGAGACAATGCAGTGTTTATGTCTCGGAACTATTGGTCTGATAGTTGCTGCTTAGAAATTTGATCTTCTTAAAACTAGCAGACTTGTTTTGAGAACATCAAATTTCCGCGGGGCAACTATCAGCCGAAAGTTTCTTGACAGAAACATTCTATTGTTTAATTATTTACTCTGTGTTTCAAAAGCATATTTGATCGCAATATATATTACTTTGTATCTACAAATGTACATCTACAGGTTTGTCTCAAGGCAAAAAAAAAACAAGGATTCGTACGCGTGCTCCCGTAATTGGAGAGTAAAACAATTCAAAAGTGATCTAGAGTCTGTCATTTTATGTCATTCCACTCAAACATTTTGATAACGCGAATTTTATGCATAATTTGTTTGTTTTGTGACTTTCGGCGTGTAGCTAGTAGAACCACATTTAAAAAGCATGCAAAACATTTTAGATAACGTACATAGCAACATTAAGTTAGGAAGCGAACTGCGTCACTTGATACTCATGTGTCATCAGCTGAAAATTCAGCGTGTCGCGTTGTAAAATTCCATTGAAGATTATTATAATTTAGTTTTAATATTAAATATTAGTATCGTAGGCCTTCACAGATGAGAGCCACACCTTTTATGTGGATATAATGTGAATAAACCGTTATTATGATTATTATTATTATTATTATTATTATTATAATCATTATTATTATTACTAAATGAAATACAATGAAATACGAGATCTACAGGCCGAGCTGCTCGAAATGGTTTGTCACGATGTGCAGGTGGAACCGGCTTTACAACCTATTACAGGCGAATAATTTCCCAGAGGGACTAATCAAGCCCCTGACGCACGCCTCGACGTCCACTGTAGGGGTTTCTGGGAGCGACAGAGGGCTGCTTTTTTCGATATAAGGGTGTGTCATCCCAATGCAGACTCATACAGAGATCTTAGCCCCAAGCAGATTTACAGGATTCATGAAAATGAAAAGAAGCGAAAATACAACTCCCGTATAACAGAAGTAGAGCAAGGCACTTTCACCCCACTGGTATTAACAACGACGGGGGGGGATGGCTGACGAATGCCTGAGGTACCACTCCAGATTAGCCGAGCTGTTATCTGCAAAAAAGCAAGAGAGCTACGCCACTACAATTTCATGGGTCAGAGCGAAAGTGTCCTTTGCAGTTTTGCCGAGCGCGCTCCTATGTCCAAGGGGATCTAAAACCCCGAGAAGGAGGAACTTAGACATTAAAGACAGGGATCTGGAAGTAGAGAAGGGTCGAGCAAGACTTCCTTAAACTCATCAGTTATCATATCAAACTCACAGGGTACAAATAGCCTCTTACTGAATTTCGTGACCACGCCCACTTCATCGGCCCACTCAAATCGAGTGTGATTTTTGGATGTTATATCATCTTGCAGACTCTCTGTATAAAAATTTAACAATGTACCACCGAAATGTTGAACTATAATATCATGGCTTTCCATTTTGTGTATTTTCGTACTACTAAGTAAAGTTTTTCCCTCGTCATTTTCAGCTTTTCCCGAGCGGATCCGTCAAAATTAAGAAGGCGTTCGTGGTCAAAACAAGACCGAGCAAGGAGTCTTGGGCGATTTCTCTCTTACGCAAGCGCAAATTGAAAATGTACCGCCAAAATCAAAGAGAAGAACAGATTTCCTTGGTTTTGATATGTAAATTGTTGAACAAGGAGCAGATTGAACCTCGTCAAATGGCTAGTCAAAACAGCCACACCTTCCTCCTTTTGCTCGTTCCCTGTTTTATAAGCGTGAAAGCAGTGGGAGAAGAATCGGGTAGCTCGGAAAGCGCTTCGGGTATTAATTTACCATCGTTTACTTACGAGATAAACAAATAAGATTTGTAAAGTTATTTTCCGAAAGAGTCGGAATAAATACATTTTTTTCAGGTTAGATTGCTGTTTTTACCCTAAACGTCGTCCACTAAATTTTTGTTGCAGCCTACTAATCTATACAATTTCGAAGGAAAATATTTAGATGCTTCACCGTCCCCGAAGGGTCTCCACTCATCGAAGCGTGTACTGTAGCCAATGTAGTGAATTTTCAGTCTCCGTGACTTCAACATCATACAATTTTGTATTTTTTCTCTCTGAAATGACCTATTTAACAGGGGTGTATGCTGAGTATTCGTTGCAGAATCGCTTTGGTTCTCTTATCTCTCTCTTTGGCATGTCCGCCATTTCAAAAATTTGCTCAGGAGGGCATCTGGGTTAGCGGCTGCGCCAGGCTGGAACCGACAAAAGCAAATGTCCCTCGCATTGGGGAAACAGTTTGATATGGATTATTTTTATTATTTTTGTAGTAAATTTTTCTTATTCTTTTGCGTTGAACTTTTGAAAACTTTGCACTTCCTTTGTCAAGAGACTTAAAATTACTGTTATCATAATCATTTTTATTATCATTATTACTATCATCTTTAATTATTATCGAAAAGCTCGAGAAATAAACGTAGACCAGGTGTGTTTTGCTTAGCTTCTGATGGACATTTTAATGTGTTTTTCGATTTTCAAGCTTTTAATGAAACTTTTGTAAATATTCTTGATGATTTTAAAAAAAGTTATATTATCATTTGATCATTATTAAATATATGAATAATTGTCATGTTTTTCGACGAACAGTTAACAATTGGTTCCTACGTCAGCGAGCGTTCATCGAGATATGAAGCACGCGTTTGGAGAGCACGAAAAATGAGTAAGAGTTGCTCGAGGCGTAGCTGAGACCAACTCTAGCTTTTTGAGTGCTCTCCAAACTTCCCAAGTGCTTCATATCTCGATGAACGCACAGCTGACGTATGAACCAATTGTTTTATAACAATTTCAACGCTGTGGTTTATGTATAAAGGGCAGAAATTCCCTCTCCTACGCTTCAATGCGTTGTTTACTTTGTTTCGGAAAAGTATTTCGCCATGCTTCAATGATCTTGTCTCAGATTGGTCGAAAACTGACGGGTGAATTCATGCGTGGAAGTGAAGTTAGAGTTTGGAAACGAGATGAAACCGTTATTTGTTTTTTTTTCCCTTTCTTTGGGTTCTTTCTCGGAAGTTAAAATTTCCATTCCCAAAGAAAAAGTGTGCAGATCTTCATCGACTTGTTCCCTTGTTGCCATGTCTAGTTTAACTTTTTTGCAGAATTTTCTCCCGTTTTTTGATGAAAAATGCTGAAGTCACTCGCGAGAATAAACATTTTTCGCAAGGCATTTGTTTGCTGACGTCACCAGCGTGCACAATGGAAAATTGAAGCACGCTCGCGCTATTGAATTTGATTTCGCGAATTTACAAGTTATGTTATAATTGGTTTTGTGACATGAAGGTTACTACGTGGTAAATTATTAGTTCGAAACTTATGGTCTACTTCAATTACATGAAAACGTTGAATAAAATTAACATGAAATATAAACAACTTTTCAGCTGTTGTTACTTCGTGTTGTTGGAGAACGGTTGAGTTCCACTCCTTTGTAACACCGCATCTTTCACGATAAAACTGTTATTCCTAAATCCCTCATTTATAAGTTTACAATGTTTTACACGTCGCCAGTGACCGAAAGCCTGAAGAATGTGTCCGAATTCGTAACAAGTATTCCTTCTAAGGCAGAAGGCATCGCATTTTGCAGTGCCTTCATATTATCATCTGTCTTTATCATTGCAGGAAACTTGCTCACTCTCGTTCTCTTTGCAGTTAGCAAAGCACTTAGTAAGAAAAGTTTCTTCTTACTCATGAACATGGCGTTTGCTGATTTGATGCTGGGAGCCTTTGCCTTGCCCTTTTACATTTACTCAGTCGGAGAGTCCTTTCAGCTTTGGACAGCAAAATATGATGATCTGGCCTTCCAAATATTCTTCGCAGGTTTTGATACCACGTTTGTGTTCGGCTCGTATCTATCTGCAGCCTTTATGTCCTGTGAGAGATTCCATGCCGTATATTGGCCGTTTAAACACCGATCATTATCCACCAGAGCATACCGCATCGCCATTTTTATACTTTGGATACTTGCTGTCTCTCTGTCCACAATACTAACTTTGTTGACGTTTTTTATTTCAATTGAATCTGCTTGATGTGTTTATATCCCCGTCTTGTTAAGTCTAACAGTTATCATGTGTGTCTGCAACATCGGGATCTGGAGAAATCTTCAACACCAAAGAGTTACCTCACACCATCAAAACAGAGCTCTTCGAAGGAAACGCTTAACAAAGACTTTACTTTTTGTATCCGTGCTGGCTTTAATATGTTGGCTTCCCTTACTTATCATAAACGTTTTAAAATTTCTAACAAAGACAACTATACCATGCATGTTTTCTTTGATAGCGAACGTTTTAAATTATTCAAACTCTTTTGTCAATCCAGTTGTGTATGCACTGAGAATTCCTGAGCTTCAGCTAGCGTTGCGTTCGTGCTGTAGGAAGAGGACAGGAGCCATTAAGACGGAACAAACCGAAAATAGAAACCGACCGGCTGCATCTACAACTCCGGAGAGAGAGCTAAGAATCCTTTCAGTGAATCCCACTCACCTGCAAAAAGAGTTTGAACAAGAATGTATTTCAACTTCTTTGTAATAAGACAACTTGGTTTAATGAACTGAGCTTAAAATGTAATTTGGCCACCGTAAGGAGTTAGGTTTAGATTTCATCCAAGGATTCGAACGCTTCAGTTAATATCTTGCCGTTTAAGACAAGAATAAAACTCTTTATTAAAAACTGGATCATTGGATAATGCTATTCGAGACTTATTATTAGCTTAGCCATTATGGTATATGAGCCAATACACCATAACATTCGGTTTCTTACACAATAAAGTGGAGAAGATTTGTTGAATATCTTGGAGGCTTTTTTTTTTTTTTAATAAAACAATTATTCCACTCGCGCTTGTTGGATATGAGATGATTATAGCCAACTCGGCGCTACGCGCCTCGTTGGCTATCAATCATCTCATATCCAACGCGCGCTCGTGGAATAATTGTTACACATAGCCCATTCAGAACTGCTGAGTTTCGGGAGGCGCTTCATTTGTGCTGCACCAAGAAGAGACCAACAATGAAGATGGGACAAATCGAAAGGAGAAACCAATCGGCTACATTAAAACCGCCGGAGATAGAGCTAACAATATAAACACCGATCCCAGTCGCCTGCGAAAAGAAATTGGACAAGAAGATATAGAAACTAAGTTTTCATCAGTTGAGGCTAAAAGACCATCGGCACTGACACTGAGTAATGAAGTACCAATTTTAAAAAACTGAAAATTTTAGAATGTAGAGGCTTAATCAACATGATGGCTGCAAAACTCTTCTTCCATTCAATTGCTGTATTTTGATTCGAAGAAGATCCATAAATATGGAGTATTGTTAGAAAATAGGACAATTTTCTATCAGTTTGTCATGGTTTTGTTGAAGTAGAACATTTTTCTGTAGAGATATTTTCCCCCGGTGGTACACACAAATTAAGTCTGAATTTAATGCAGGGATGAAAATATCCTATTTTATTTACCCAACACTGTATGATATCTTGTCGTGTCACAAACAATTTAAACTCTTCATCATTAAAATAATTGTAGCACTAAAGTTATTGGTCAGACCTTCCCAGACGCCTTCTTAAGGACACTATGCTCTCGCCGCTTAGAACATTATTTTAAAAAAAGTGAAACAGAATAAAGAATATTGTTCAGCTATCGCAGCCTCGGAACCAAAATTAGTTTCCCATTAGTCTTTGTTTTTTTTTTGTTTTTTTAATATAGTTTAAACATGTAGTTTCCTCTTTATCATAATGATACCGATTACGTTTTTATACCAAGAACAATTTTACAATAAAACAAGTTCTCATCACGAATGTTTTCTTCTGAAATAAAAGTGAAATTCAGCTTTAAAAATGGTAGTAACAAATAACTCTTCGTTTAAACTAAAAGCGACATTTTAATAAACCCGGTACCCGTGATGACATTTGTTATCGGCAGGTGCAGTGAGATAGATGTCAGGTCTATGGACGACACAGTTAAAATTAGTAGGATGAATCGTGTTGATAGGGAATCAAATATCCCAACTAAAGTGGCGAAAAGGAAAACTTGTTTTACTTTAATGAGACAGTTTATTAAAATTTCTGAGTTTCAGCAAGCGCAACGTTCGTGCTGCACGAAGAGGAGAAAAGCCATTGAGGCGAAACAAGTCGAAAAAAGAAACCGAACGGTTGCGCATAGAACGTCTGAGATAGAGCTAAGAATACTACGCACCAATCCCACTCGCCTGAAAACAGAGTTTGAAGAGGAAAATTTTTAACCAGTTCACACAAGAGAACCACTGGCGTTGATACGCAGGAATTCTAATTGCATGCACATCTTGCTCGAAAAAGAGATAGTAAGAATACCTCAGAATGTTCATCAACATATGCTGCTCGAAGGATTTTTATTTGATTTAAACTTTTCACAAGAGATAATTGAACAGTCATCCTACAACGATGAATTATGCAAAGAGAAGGAGAGAGATCTGGCGCCCAAACATATTGGAATGAGAATCAAACAATGGCAAAAAAGTGCTCTGTTACTGAGGGAGGAGGAAGAAAAATTGGAAACGTGAATAAAAGAAACGCGAGGGAACGAACAGGGAAATTAAAAATGGCACTCGGTCACTCTCTATTACTATTTATCATTCAGTCAAAAAACATTAACCAGGAGAAATTTTGACTTCAATATGTGTGTGATGTAAACACATTTGATTTTAATTTTGAATTTTTATTTTAAACAAAACCGTAACTGTTTAATTCTCATTTCTAGCTGCATAAGCTCCAGAGATCTCTCCCCTCTTTCAGCATAATTCAACGATGTGGAATAACATTTATGTAGAATAACTTATGACAAAGCGTCGAGTAGCATGCGTTAAAGGCAAAATATCCCGGGAGTGTCATTACATATTCCGTTTAACATTTGAAAAATGATAACGCTAGAAGCCCCTCCGTTCCAAAAAAATAACTTTTAAGATCCAAGTAGCATGTGTCGAGAACAAATCCTCGGTAAGTGTTAGTACACTGTTCGTTCATTCACTAAATGAACATTGTCTCCCATTGTGAAGGAAAAAGTTTCGCTAGCTTGTGAAGAAATTTAGGCCAGGTAAGAAACTTTTGGTAACCTTACCATACAAATTTGCAGCTCTGGGTGCAAAGCCTCTGTCGTGACATGAAGGGTTCTACGTGGCACTGCATTAGCTTAAAATGTTTTGTCTATCTCGACAACATGACCACCTTGATAAAAATTTCCACGAGATATAAGTAACTTTTCACTGAACTGTTGTTATTTAGTATTGCAAACTTTGCGCTCTTCTCCTTTAAAACGCTGCATCTTTTACTAAAAAAAAAAACAAAAACAAAAACAAAAACTGTTCACCCCAAATCTTTTAGTTAAAAGTTTCGGATGATTGACAGGTCGGCATAGAAAAAGCCTAAAGAATGGGTCCGAATTTGCAAGAGGTTTCCCTTCCAAGGCAGAGGGGATCGCATTTTGCAGCGCATAATTATTTCCTTCTTTTCTGATAATTGCAAGAAGCTTCCTCACTTACTTCTCTATGCAGTTACCAAAGCCCCTGGTAGGAAAATTTTACCGCTGGTTTGTTGGTTTAATGTTAGGAACCCTATCTCTACCCTTTTATGTTTACAGTGTTGGAGACTCTTATCAGCTTTGGAAAGCTAAACATGGCTTTGATCATCTGGCCTTTACAGTATTTTTCAGAGGTTTCCATACTCTTTGTGTGATCAGCCCTTATCTATCTGCAACCTTCAAATCCTGTGAGAGATTGTATACCGTATGTTGGCCGTTTAAACACCATCACTGTCAACCAGAACATACAGCATCACCTTTTTCGCACTGTGGACATGCGCTGTCCTACTGCGTAAAATATTTATTTTGATGTCGTTTCTCGGTTCATTTGGATGTGCTGTGCATGTCACTTTCTCTGTACTGGTAAGTCTTACAGTCATCATATGCGTCTGTAACATTGCGATCTGGAAAAAAATTTAACACGGTGGTGATCCTTCACAAAAGCAAGAGATAGCCTTGTGATGCAAACACTTCACAAAGACCTTACTTCTTGTATCCATGCTGGCCTTACTACGGTTGGCTTCCCTTGATTATCTTGAACGCTTTAATCTCTACATCTAGGACGTCAATTTCAAAGAAGTCTTATTCCATGGGGAATTATTTTAACTCTTTTGTCAATCCGACGGTGTAAGTGTTCATAATTCCTGAGTTTCAGCAAGCGCTACGTATGTGTTGCACGAAGAGGAGACCAGCCATAAAGATGCGAAAGAAGAAACCGAACGCCTCCACCTAGAACGCCAGAGATAGATAGAACTAAGAATACTAGGAACCGATCCCACTCCTCTGCAAGTAGAGGTTGCACGAGAAGATATGGAAACTAAGTTTCAAACAGCTTAGACAAGAGGACCATCGGCGTTGTTGCTTAGTTGCGATATTCATAGGAGGCAGGAGTCATAAATATGGAGTATTGTCTGAAAATAGGACAATGTCCGCACAATTTCACTTTTTTGCTTCAGTAGAGCCCTTTTGTTGTATAGGGTTGCTTTTTGCAGCGGCAGTTCACACCAGTTAAGTCTGAATTTCATCCAATAATGAAAATACGCTTATCCTATCTGGATAAGGAAAATATTTTATCATATTTAACAAAAAGAAACTCCTCATAATTATGATAATTCTAACTATTGAGTTATTGCTCAAATTTACACATCCGTAATTTTATGGTTGCCAGAACTTGCGAATGGTCTTCTTGTGGACCGCACACCTCAAGAGTTCGAAAATGAAAAAGAATAAAGAAAAGCATTTAGCTGCCACTGCCTTGAGGAAACATTCAGCAGATATCACGCTTTCGAAACAGAAGTTTGGTATTTCGGCGATATTTAAATAATAAAACTCTGTATTTGTGGGCGATGAAAACGGTTGAGTTCTTACCGACAGTTTCCAGTAAGATATTGGTTGGAAGATTAAGAGCCTCTTAGCTTCAAACGATCTCAGATTCACCGGCGGACAACAAAATCAGAACCAACGGAGTGGAAATTGTTGATTAGCAATCGATCTTTTTTTTATAAGTGAAGCCTAGGAATTAAACCTTCTTATTTCTGGAAATGAATTTTATTCAGGCATACAAAAGTACCTGGTTTTCTTGACAGGAAAGAGAAGTCTTTCAAAACATCTAGTAAACGCAACCGTAGTCAATTCATAAAAAACACATAATCTAATTATCAATTTCATATTTCCAGACGCTGAGGTACTCGATATCTCTAAATTCAGTTTTGAGATGTTAGCCAGTAAAAAGCAAAAATAGTTATTATCATCGTTTTGAGTAAAAAGAACTAAAATAGCACAGTGCATCGAATTTCACATGTGTGACACACACTCTTGCTGGAAGGATCACTACCGTTTTTTCATGAAAATGAAGGAAAATTATTTCTTTCATTCGATAAATAATGACAATATTGAGGGTTAAGTAATTTGGAGAACAATCACTAAGGAACAGTATTTGTTAAAAAACAGACCTGATGAGACTGTTAAACTTTCAGGCTCCAAGTCTGTTAACAAAAAATACATGAAAGGCTGTTTGTAATTTGATGTAAGGGGACGCTGAATTTTAAGTGGTATTCAATTAAAATGTACTGTCAAAGATGACGGCAAAAGTAGCTAGTATTCTTGGGTTTCAGGTGACGTCACAAGCTTTGCTGAAGTTAGTGTCCGCCATGTTGGTGTCCCACGGGTGTCAAATTTATGAATAATTAGTCGATTTCTATAGTGAAGTCCTCTCTCTTATCGCCGTATTATTTCGCTAAATACATGAATATCCAGAAAGAAAAAAGCGATAAAAGCATCTGGCATTCATCTTAAGGTCTCCCAGTGCTCTCTGAGTATGCCGAAAGCTTAGAGAGTTGGAAGCAAAGATGTTTGCAAAAGATCTCGGTCATCGGGGTTGACCCTGCAAGCATACCAGCCGAGAAGTTCAGTCCAAACTGCTTGCCTCCTGTAGAAGTATCGGACTTGCTGAGTTACCTCGTTCTCGAGACCAGCTTCTACGCCAAGAAGCAGTTCAAGGCGTTCAAGAGTCTAGAGGTGTTTAATCAAATGGTGTCGGGATTTGTAACCTCAGTTGTAGGCAAAGTAATCGCCGGCAAGTAATCGCCGGCGAGTTTGGCATTCACAGCATATGAATGATCCTTTAGTGAACATTTGGGTCATTTCCGAAAACGATGGGACTATTTTGTCAGCCCTTTCCTTGGGATGCAAAGCTGGACTGGGTGAGTCATTCTCACATATTGCGAGTGTTTTATTTTATGTTAGAGGCAACTACTCGAATTCATGGCAAGCTCGCTGGGTGTCACGAAAACTCAGACACCGAAAACTCAGATCCCTCGAAGTGTTCTCCAAGCTTCCGAAGTGCTCCATAATTCGATAGTGCATAGCATAAAGCATGAACCAATTTTTTTATAACATAACCGGTGGAATAATGCAACAAATCCGACGCGAAAGACGGACAACAATATCAAGAATGATTCTTCAGTGAAGCGAATCGTGACGGCGCTGATGCCGAGTCTCCTTTCCCGTTGTTTTTCTCTTTCTGCCTCATTTAAGAACTCTAGCCCAAGGGTCGCAAAATTGTCTTCGTTTTGGGACTGGTGGGCCGAGTCTCTGTTTGTATCCATTATTATCGCGAAATATTTAAGAATTTTAACAGAGCGACAACAAGGATCTGTGCGACGAAGTACAAAAAAGTAAACAAACGTCCCTTTCGGCTCGTCAAAATCACGCCACATTTTAATACTTTGGAGTTGGAGCGAGCGCATTTGATCCAGTTAACTGTGCATGAAAAGCTCAAAATTAACGGGAAAAATGGAGGAAATGTAAGCTAAAGGAAGTCTTGTGTCACTCTAAAATGTTTTAATACTCAACCATCGGACGATTTTGCGAAACGTGCGACTTGCGGCCTTGTTTTTGCTGCTTCTGTTGGATCAAGACCCAAAAGGTCAAAATACACGCGGGATTACCAGGAGTGATCATGAGTCGAGTTTATCTCTTGAATTTTCGAGGGGTCTGAGTTTTCGGGGTCTGAGGTCTGAGGTTTGAGTTTTTGTGACACCCCAAGCTTGCTTGCACTCAGGTAAAATGCTCATGGATTTTGCCGACATATGTCAATGAAGTGCCGTATGCGAGGGCTAAAGACATCGATTTCTCCTCGGCTAAGAAGCTCAAAGAAAAGCTCGACCAAAAATTCGAGGATCTACAACAGCCGCAAGCCTCGAACCATACAACAACTTCTAGTTCCTCCTGTTCTTCCCCTTGATTTGTAATGATCTTAGGTATCGCGCATTAGATCATATATCTAATGAATTTTGCGCTATAGAAATAATAAAATTATTAAATTATTATACGAAAAAATCCTTAGTCTTAATGCTCTCCACTTTTGCTCGAACAGCCAACAACAATGCATAAAACCATCCCTTCTTTCTCACATGAACTCTTCGTTAGATACGGTTTGTTTACGCTCGAGGGACACCAAGATGGTGGATAGTAACCGTTGCTAAGGTAGTGGTCACGTGGGTGAAACCCAAGGATAGTGATTGAGTGGTTTAGACTATCAACCCTAGGGCCTAAAAATCTGAAATAATCCGTGAAAAATATATAACTCTAATCTGTAAAACATCTGTAAAACTGATCTGTAAAAATGATCAGGAATAAATCTGTAAACAGATATGACAAAATCCAAAAAAATCCAGAAATTTTTAAACTTTATGAAAAACTTTAAATCATAAAACACAAACTCAAAATGGTTTCTTCTTAATCTTGTTTTCAAATTAAAACGCTTAAATTTTTTAAAAGTGCTTAAAGAAAAAGTAAGTATAAAAATTAAGAATGCGTATTTCTGAATCAAAAAAAATATTTAGATATAGTATGATGCACGATCCTCGCAGTAGAGAACGCTATTTATGCAGTAGCGAAAATCAGACCTGAAAAAAAAAAAAAACAGGTCTGTACGGGATTCGAACCACTGACCTCTGCGATACTAGTGCAGCGCTCTACCAATTGAGCTCACAAGCCCACTGGGAGCAGGTCGTTAAGTTGATTTGTAATAAACCCGTGATGAATAATCAGATACGGTAATAAACCCGTGATGATAAATCAGATACGGTAATAAACCCGGTACCTCTGTCCACTCTAATTGTCTGCGGTAGAACGATGATAAGAAAGGGGTTAAAAAATAGTGAATGATAATATAATTACAGAATTATAATCAATGAAAAAAAGAATTTTAAAGGCCTGTTAACACACATTGTTTTGATGAAAGTCAGTACTGTAGCAATTAATAGCATTCAATGGTAGTTGATGCCATTCTTGTGTGATCAACTAAACAAAATATTGATATTAGAGGATTTCCAGTTTGATGGTCATTAATTGCCAGATACTAATTGGAAACAATATTATAAAATTGTCAGTGATCATCATTTCTTTGATTTCAGATTATCAATATTGCCATCACCAATGAAGAGACCTAGAACAAAGCACGTTATTTAAAAGAGGAATCAGAGAATTTCAATGTTGATCATTTCTCATTTAGAGCCTTATTTCACACACACACACACACACACACACACACACACACACACACACACACACACACATATTTAGCCAATCAGGTCACAGGCTCTTTAAAATGTTCAGAGTAAAAATAATTCTTACCTCTAGATTCAAACAGGTACTCAACGTAGAATCTTCTTATGATCTTAGGGTTGTTAATTGATGTCCACACTCGCAGGAAATTCACTCTTCTACTGTAGGTATCTAAACCACCATAAGTGCATTGGGGGAACATGGATTTTTGATACCTACAAAACTTATCATGCCCGTCGAGAGACATCGTACAATTTGCACCCTGTTGAACATAATCAAAATATTTGCCTGTTATGTTTAATTGGTCTTAGATTTAAAGAAAAACATGAGAAGTTTTTGCATTGTAATAAACTTGTTGTCCATATATGGTTTAAAAACTTTTTTAATATAATAAGCTAGTGAAATTTCTCCATTCGAACTTTGCTTCATAGCAAGATATTTGCATAGAAGGCATTTAAATTAAAGTAATGCTATGAAATATCTGTATCATACAAGAAAGACTACTGACTTACACCAGTCACAAAAGCAGTTGTTCGGCGTGGTCGATCTGATTGTCCCACTCCACCTCTAGCTTTAAGTCCTTCTGGGTCAGCTTCCCCCATAACAGCATATACCACATCGCGCGGAAAATTCAGGTCATGTAATTCTCGAACTTTTTGTTGCATGGCACGAAGACCTAGAAGCTTTCCCGGACCTTGTAACTCTTTCTTAAAAGCCCTCTTAACTTCTGCTATGTCAACTTCGTAGTCGGTATACTTAATGCCGAAAAACTGCAGCCTGCGGTAAAGGCTTCTTAAACTCCATGCATACATCGGATAATCCACCTCATTAAAGTCTAAAAATTCATTTCGTCGCAGTTTTTGTCGAACATATTTCTGAAGTTCACCTCTAAGAGCCTCATCATTTTGCCACTCCGGGTTCCTTACCCGCTCCGCCATCTTGGGTCAGATCACTCGTTTCAAGATGGCGTGGTTACAATGGGCGCGTTGCATTATGGGCTATGGCACTCATAGGCCACGAGGGGTTCAGTTCAGTTTCAGTTCAGTTCACTTTCACTATAAATACGATTTAGTTCTCAGGGGTAAGAATGAACTCATCGCAGTAAAATTGAAACTAAAAGGACCAATTAGAAAATAAGAATTTAGTTAAATTCAAGTTAAACTCAACAAAAAACAAAACCCATTCTAAAAGTTGAAAAATAAAATAAAATAATAACTAAAATAAAAAATAATAATCAAAAAAACTAAAAAAAACTAAAATAAAATAAAAGGAAATAATTAAAATCAAAAATAATAATTAAAACAACTAAACAATAAACTTTTGACAAAAAAGAGAAAAACATAGAAGGAAACTACCGTAATATCGGGAATTTTGCTATGACTATAGGTATTGTGTTCGTGGTCTTATTTTGCTCTCTTCTTTCTTGAATGAATGCAGAAAGAGGTGGAATTGTGTCACGGATGTCCTTAAGCAGGGCTATTCTCAATTCGTGATAACCTCTGTCGCTTACGAGCCCCTGATCCAAGCACAGGTAACCCAGGCTCACTGTTTGTTTCACGTGCCCATGTTTAAATAGAGAGAACATATGGGGCGAAATTTGCTTGAAAATGGAAATAAAAACCAATGAAACTTACCATGTGGCTGTAGTTTTAATGTGCGTATTTAAACAACGGATTAAACCAGATTACACCGCAGTCCTTAACTCTACGACTCCACACTCTCTTCTAGCTCCTATCCTATAATAGTCTTTCATATATCCCAGCATACGCTACAACCTCTCTTGTGTGGGGGGGGGGGGGGGAGGAAACTGGGGTGTAGGAGTCTCCCGCTTCCCGTGCCACGCTCTCCCGCCTCCCGTACTTGTGTGCCCCCTTGCCTCCCGACTCCCGCCCTCCATTGTGTTGCTCCCGTCTTCAGGTTAGCAAAAGGATCAGAAACCCGGGTTTAACTTTCAAACAGAGTTAAAAGTTAATGTTCTTGTTCATTTCGGCTGCCCTTTGTTTTGGCTGGGGATCAGTAGTTCCCGAGGAAAGCTACTACTGGTCAGTTTTCTTACTAAATTAAGTTTCACTAACCGGGTCATCTAAATTTGATCGTCGCTTCTGACATCTCGTCATAGAGACGAAAGTCTCAGCTCACTTTGTGATGTAACAGCTATTGCCAATTCAAAATCAAATGAAAAAATCAAGAGGTAGACGTAACGTTTAGAGTTTGCTTCTTCTGTATTCGTGCTTGCTTTCCCTTTTTGACGTAAGTAGGACTAAGTATTTAACAATTATTCGCCGAAGGCGAAGTGAATATCGTCGAGTTATTCCCCAGACGAAGTCGAGGGGATTACTCGACAATATTCACCGAACCTGAGGCGAATAATTGTTTTAGTATAATTTCCGAGCTGAACAACAGAGAAATTTCTAAAATAATAACATTATTAGTAACATTTATTAACATTTTATTTTAAATTTTTTTATAAACCGCGTGGAGCGGTTTTTATAGCGTCAAATAAGGAACCGCTCGACCAATCAGATTGCTGGAAACTCTTTGCTCATCTCTGAAACTATACTAATCGTAGTTAGTACATCAATTGTTGAACCGTTTGCATTTCTGAATTTTCTGTATTTATTTGACAACGCTTCACCAGTACCAAACAAACCAATGGTGATTCCTCTCCTAAATCGTCCTACTTCAAAAGTTGAAAAATGCAGGGATGTTTTGCTTGAGAGAATTAAAGTGCATGTAATCCGCACTTTTGGCAGCTGCAAATATGTTTAATTGCCGTGCATAATACAAACAGCAAAGGAAATCACACCTACCGTGTATTTCGTAATCTTTTGCTATCATTTTGTCTTTGTTGTCTATAAAATCCAATCTGATGGCTTGCCATGCTGTTTGACACCCTATCCGAATGGGAAGTGCCTTAGCCTTATCCAAAATAGAAAATTGCGTCGAAAAGTGGACCACTCCGCACTCTCCGGCGCGCTCACTGAAGTGGCTCTCCTATGAAGCAAGTTTGCACCACGAGGAAAAATCTTCAGTAATTTGGGAGGTGCAGTCATAAAGAGCGAGCTCCCAAAAAGGTCTTCCATGAACGGATATTTCGTTGCCACAACGGAAAATACTGAGACCGGTTAATACGGTCTTTGACGACATTTGTCACAATTGGCCTGAATGACCCTGAATCACTTTTTTTGTTTGAGATTTTCGACAGCTACAACTTACCAGAAACTGTACGTGTCATGCTATCTCATGACCAATGACGTAATCAATTTGAAGGGATTCACAAATTTACCGGAAGTAATGCTGTTTTTCCCGCCCGGGTACAAATTTACGTTTTCTTGCCTCCGAAAATTTTTGTAAGCATTGGTGGATGTTAACTGGAAATTTCAAAACCTTGCTAGATAAGTGTTTATGACTGAGTAATACCCAGTAATAAACAATAAACTATCGCCTTATTTATTTCCGCTCCCGGTTCCCGCCCTCATGTAGATACCGCTTCCCGCCCTTTGTTCTCCCGCTTCCCTTCCTCTCCCGCCCCTTGTTCTCCGGGGCTGCCGCCCCCCCTGTCCCCCTCCACTCTCTTCCCCTAAGGAGAATACCTTAACATGACAAAACACAACATGAACGGGTCAATTCTTCTCCAACACGAATCGGATTAAAGTGTTCAGTAAAGAATCACTCTGAGAGCGTTAATACGCTACTAATGCAAAATTTAAATAAAATGTTCAATGTGGTGTCTTTCTGAGCTGGCAAATGTGGTTCTAACACGAGCCTCATCAAGTGTTCAGTAAACTAATTAAAATGTTCAATAAAGTCTCACTCTTTCACCGAAGAGAGTTCGTACACTTCGTAGTCTTTTAAGTACTCCGGCGTTCTCCTTTCCATTACTGGGATTGATTCGCTAGAGCTATTTAAGAAATCTCTAAGACCCATCCTTTTAAGCTAGCGTTCTAGATTTGCACTACAATCTTATCGGTATTTTGTATTAATTTATTTACTTTTTATTCATTCATTCGTTTATTGCAATTATTTATTGTAAATAGTATCTTTATTGTAATTATTTACTGTAAATGTTAATTCTCCTGGATTGTAAAGCGTCTTTGATCATCCTATAATGTTAAAGGGCGCTATATAAGTAAATAAATTATTATTATTATTATTATTATTATTATTATTGGTCTCCCTTGGGGTTCTGTTATCCTTCCAGTGTCATCTTCCTCGGAAGAATCATCTTCAGCGACTTGTTCATCTGCGGTTGTATCCTCTCTCAAGTATTTTTTAACATCGGCCACATTTCTGCTCATATTTACTCCTTCGGGTGACGATATGATGACCTCGTTACCGTGCTTCTTGCTAATGGTATGTGGAAGTGCGCCATAAGTAGTCGAGAGCTTGTTCTCTTTCTTTTATTTTAAGAGTATTATATCACCAGGTTCTAGTTCGCGCTCTTGAGCTCCCCTTTTTCCATCAGCATAGTCGGTTCTCTCCTGCTTCATCTCTGCATCCGCATCCTTGTCTCTGGCCTCACTGTCGGAGTACCTCGAGTTTCCCAGTTCAGGAATCTTTGATCTGATTTCCTTGTTGAACAGGAGTTTGGCCGGTGTGACGCCTGTACTGCTGTGAGGTGTAGTTCTATAGGCTGTTAAGAACTTTCACATCTCGGTCCAGATACTCTTCTTTTCAGCTTTAGCAATCTTAAGGGCTTTAAGCAAGTTTCTGTTCTGTCTTTCAGCCTCCCTATTTGCCTGAGGCCATAGGGGGATCGAGCTGTGGTACTCTATATCATTCGTTTTCAGGAAACGCTCAAATTCATCGGACACAAACTGTGGACAGGTTTGCCTCAAGGGAAAAGAAACGGCATCTAGTAAAATATAGACTGGATTGGATTAATAAAACATGGATTCGATTAGTACAACATGGATTAGTAAAACAAGGATTAGTAAAACGTGGATTAGTAAAATATGGATTGGATTGGATTCGATTAGTAAAACATGGATTAGTAAAACATGGATTGAATTGGATTAGTAAAACATAGATTAGTAAAACATGGATTGGTAAAATGAACGCTAAATAGGGCAACTTACATTTTATCTTACTTATAGTAGTATTTTATCTTACTTTTTCACTCTTTTCAACCAAATTGTTTCGCACAAAATAGACAGTTTCATTTAAATACTGATGTTGCCTTTGCCCACCCGCAGGCGGTTTCAAGCGAAAACAACATTCCTTTACCATTGTTTTTTTCTTGCGCGGAAAGTGACAGTTGTGAAATAAACTGTGCTGACAAAAAACCGCAAGCGACTAAAACGTGACGCTTGAGTAACCGTACACGACTAAAACGTGACCCTAGACGGCCCAGAGTAACCCAGGGGGGAGGGGGTACTCGATATATTCCTGGGTGGGGAGGTGCGGTGCGGGCCCTCATACCCTGACCCTGTGTAAGACAAATATCGCTGATTTTCCTACCCTGTTTAAGACAGTACAGAATTCCGATTTTTGATTCCCTGTTTAAGACATTTAATGTGCCTAGTATCAATGCCAAAATAAACGGAATTCAATATTAATTAAAATTAGAGCTTGTAAAAATTTTGCTTTTTATCTTCCAAGAAAAGATATCCTGTTTAAGACAAAAATTGATAAATCGATACCCTGATTAAGACAAAAAATGATAAATTCGATACCTTGTTTAAGACAAAAATCTCGAAAAACATACCCTGGCTGGCCGCACGTCCCCATTAAGCCCTTATAAGGGAGTACTCCCCCCGGGAGAGTAACCGTTTCCTTCTTTGATTTCCTTCGCTAAGATTATGCAGTGCAAGGAGTATTCTAAAATTTGACTAAACCTTACTTTTGCTGCTCTGAATCTTACATTTATTAGAGATCAGAAACGCCACAAATGCCTGCTCCACCGAAATTAATATTCCTTTCCCAATCCTAGCCAATCACAGTGTACTTTCCAAATTATGGAAAGTTGACCTTGACCGCAAGGTAAACTGATATTTTCCCAATCTGCATGAAGCACTGTGAAAGGATTTTCTAGATGACGTCTGATTGTCGGAAGTTTGAGCAACGTGTGTACAAAAACTTGGAATCGAGATGAGTTACACTGGTTTGCCTAAGTCTGTGAAGCAGTTTCTCCCGTAAAAAAAAATCGTTTTTTTTTAACATCACCAAATGTCGAAAAATATTTTCGAGAACTGCAATGTCGAGGCCTCGAAAATGCTTATGAGACGAAGGTGTTACAAAATATGCGGCATCTAGTAAAGTTTACGGTTTGTCCTAAACCGATCGCGGTAATGCGTAATGGTGTCGTAGAGTCAGTGTTTTCATTTCCTTAAGGTCTGCGTTTTAAGGTCTGCGTTTTAAGGTCTGCGTTTTAAGGTCTGCGTTTTAAGGTCTGCGTTTTATGGTCTGCGTTTTAAGGTCTGCGTTTTAAGGTCTGCGTTTTAAGGTCTGCGTTTTAAGGTCTGTGTTTTAAGGTCTGCGTTTTCGAGAAAACCCAGGGGGTTTCTCGGAAACGCAGACCCCGAAAATTTTTTTACGACATTTCAAAGAGAACCATGGTTGTGAAGCGATTTTGTTTTTTTCGGCGGTACCGCGAGACTCAAGTCTGAAGATCGTAGCAAAGGAGACGAAGATGTTACAATATCTGCGGCATCTAAAGGTCGCTGTTTGTCCTAAACTGATCGCTGTAATGCGTAATGGTGGCGTACGAGTCAGTGTTTTCATTTCCTGCCAGCCATTCGGTCAGTATTGATGTTTAGGTTTCAGATTTCGTCGTATTTTAGAATTGCCTCGATAGCACACAGGCAGGCGAAGCCTTTCAGCATTTTATTCTGTAGTGGTTTTTCCCAAGGCAGCGATTGCTATCGCCGAACTGACTAGGGACTTGAATTTTTGCCCTCAAGGAATGTGTAAACCGCGACCTGAAACCAGAGATTGTCTATTAAGGAACCATATATGAGTTTATACCGCGCTCAAAGTTGGACGTTTGCGCGTAAATTATCGAAGCTTTAATGAAGTAACTGAGAGCGACTTTTACAAAATTTATTTGTTGGTAGACCACTGGCTTTAACACGAAGCAAATATTTTGATTAATCTTTGTCGACTTCCGGTCGCACGTAATGCTTGTTTTGACCAAATCTCTCTCATCGAAAAAAAAAAAACTGCTTTAAAACCACGGTTCTCTTCGAAATTTCGAAAACAGATTTTTCAAGGTCTGCGTTTTCGAGGTCTGCGGTCTGCGGTCTGTGTTTTCGAGGTCGGTGTTTTCGAGACACCCGTCTAGGATCTCTGGGCCGTCTAGGATCACGTTTTAGTCGTGTACGGTTACTCAAGCGTCAGTTTTTTGTCAGCAGTTTTTTGTCAGCACAGTTTATTTCACAATTGTCACTTTCCGCGCAAAAAAAGAAACAATGGTAAAGGAATGTTGTTTTTGATTGAAAGCGCCTGCGGGTGGGCAAAGGCAACATCAGTATTTATACGAAACTGTCTATTTTGTGCGAAACAATTTGGTTGAAAAGTAAGAGTAAAAAAGTAAGATAAAATACTACTAAAAGTAAGATAAAATGTAACTCACCCTATTCAGCGTTCATTTTACCAATCCATGTTTTACTAATCCATGTTTTACTAATCCATGTTTTACTAATCCATGTTTTACTAATCCAATCCATGTTTTACTAATCCAATCCATATTTTACTAATCGATATTTTACTAATCCATGTTTTTCTAATCCATGTTTTACCAATCCATGTTTTACTAATCCCTGTTTTACTAATCCATGTTTTACTAATCCATGTTTTTCTAATCCATGTTTTACTAATCCTTGTTTTACTAATCCAATCCATGTTTTACTAATCCAATCCAGTCCATATTTTACTAGATGCCAAAAGAAACAAGGATTCGTCTCGTGCTCTTGTAATATTCGAGAGCAAAACAACTCAGAAGTCATCTGGAGTCTATATTTTATGTCATTCCACTCAAACATTTTCATAACGCCAATTTTATGCATAATTCGTTTGTTTTGTGACTTTTCGGTGTGTAACAAGTAGAACCACATCTGAAAAGCATACAAAATATTTTAGATAACATACAGGTCGATATACATTGCAACAGTTAGTTCGGATGCGAACTGCGTCACTCGATATTAAATCTGTCATCACCTGATAATTCAGCATGTCGCATTGCAAAGTTATATTGAAAGTTGTTTACTCTGTCGCTTAAAAAGCATGTTTGATCGCAATGTATATTACTTTGCATCCACAAATGTGTACCTACATGTTTGTCCCAAGCCAAAAAAACAAGGATTCGTACGCTTGCTCTTGTAATTCGAGAGTAAAACAATTTAGAAGTGATCTGGAGTCTGTCATTTTTGTCACTCCACTCAAAAATTTTCATGACGCCAACTTTTAAGCATAATTTGTTTTTTTGTGACTTTTCAGCGTGTAGTAAGTCGAACCACATCTAAAAAACATACAAAACAGTTTAGATAGTATACAGGTCGATATACATTGCAAAATTTAGTTCGGTCGCGAACTGCGTAACTCGATATTACATCGCTGATAACTCAGCGTGTCGCATTCTAAAATTCCGTTGAAGATTATTTAACAGAAAAATAAATGAATAATTGTCATGTTTTTCGACGAACAGGTGGTTTTGAGTACTTCAGTTGCATGAAAACGTTTATTAAAATTAACTGACATGGCATTTAAACAACTTGTCAGCTGTTGTTACTTCCTGTTTTTGCATAACAGTTGAGTTCCTCTCCTTTGCAACATCGCATCTTTCCCGATAAAACTGTTCTTCCTAAATCACTCATTTATGAGTTTACAATGATTGACACGTCGGCAGTGAACGCAAGCCTGAAGAATATGTCCGAGTTCGCAACAAGTATTCCTTCTAAGGCAGAAGGCATCGCACTGTGCAGTGCCTTCATATTATCATCTGTCTTTATCGTTGCAGGGAACTTGCTCACTCTCGTTCTCTTTGCTGTTAGCAAAGCACTTCGTAAGAAAGGTTTCTTCCTAATCATGAATATGGCTCTTGCTGATTTGATGCTAGGAGCCTTTGCCTTGCCTTCTTACATTTACTCAGTCGGAGAATTCTTTCAGCTTTGGACAGCAAAATATGATCAGCTGGTCTTCAAAATATTCTTCAGAGGTTTTGATACCATGTTTGTGCTCGGCTCGTATCTATCTGCAGTCTTCATAACCTGTGAGAGATTCCATGCCGTATATTGGCCGTTTAAACACCGATCATTATCCACCAGAACATACCACATCGCCATTTTTATACTTTGGACACTTGCTGTCTTTCTGTCTACAATACTAACTTTGTTGACGTTTTTTATTTCAATTGAATCTGGTTTATATGTTTACATCCCCCTCTTATTAAGTCTAACAATTATCATGTGTGTCTGCAACATCGGGATCTGGATAAAGTTTCAACACCAAAGAGTTACCTCACACCATCAAAACAGAGCTCTGCAGAGGAAACGCTTAACAAAGACTTTACTTTTTGTATCCATACTGGCTCTACTTTGTTGGCTTCCCTTACCTATAGTGAACGTTTTAAAATATCTAACAAAGATAACAATACCATGGAAGTTTTATTTCATGGTGAACATTCTAAATTATTCAAACTCTTTTGTCAATCCAGTTGTGTATGCAGTGAGAATTCCTGAGTTTCAGCTAGCGTTACGCTCGTGCTGTAGGAATAGGATAGCAGCCATTGAGACGGAACAAACCGAAAATAGAAACCGAACGGCTGCACCTACAACACCGGAGACAGAGCTAAGAATTCTCTCAGTCAGTCCCACTCCCCTGCAAGAAGAGTTTGAACAAGAACATATGGAAACTCATTTTTAATTAGACAATTTGGTTTCATAAACTGAGCTGAAAATGGCCACCGTAAGGAGTTAGGTTTGGATTTCATGTAGGGCCTCTAAAGCGTCCATTAATATCTTGCGATTTAAAGCAAGAATAAAACTCTTGTAGCCTATTCAGAACTACTGAATTTCGGGGGGCGCTTCATGTGCGATTAGCAATGAAGATGGGACAAATCGAAAGAAGAAACCAATTGGCTGCACTCAAAACGCCGGAGATAGAGCTAAGAATATAAAACCAATCCCAGTCGCCTGCGAGAAGAGATTGATCAAGAAGATATAGAAACTAAGTTTTAATTAGTTGGGGCAAGAGGATCATCGGTGTTAATACTGAGTAGTGAAGTACAAATTTTCAAAAACTGGAAGTTTTAGAATGCAGATCCCTAATTAACATGATGGCTGCAAAACTCTTGTTCCATTCAATTACTTTATTTTGATTCGGAGAAGAGCCATAAATATGGAGTATTGTTAGAAAATAGGACAACTTTCTCATTTATTTGTCATGGTTTTGCTAAAGTAGACCGTTTTTGTGAAGAAATACTTTCCCCCGGTGGTACACACAAATTAAGTCTGAATTTTATCCAGGGACGAAAATATATTTATGTTATTGACCAGCCGGAAGTCCGTATTGGGAAAACCTGTGCCCGAGGTCTTGGATACCGCCCGAGGCCGTAGGCACCAGGCGGTACCCAAGACACAGGGCACAGCTTTTCCCAATACGGACCGACCTAAGCTGGTCAATAACATTTTTATTTTTTTTCTAACACATAAAAATATTATTGCCATTAGAACCCGAATGATTTAGGGCGACAATTACGAGTTTAATTACGCGGAAATCCTCCATAAACTTAACAATTTGTTAGCGAGTTAAAGAGAAAGCTTTCACCGAAACAATTTTATATGTAAAGGTAACTTCAAAGGCCTCCGGGCAAGCTTTGAAACATTTTTTGATAAGTAACTGTCATGATGTGACACCTGTCAATTAAAGAGGAAAAAAAGCGTACGCCTTTGGATAAACAACAGTACTGGTATGACCAACACGCACGAGTGAAAGGACAATGCGACAACCTTCTCCTTAAAAGAAAAACACCCGGAGATCTTACGAAAAAGTATTGTTTATTTGCAACGACAATTAATCTTCGAAGATTTACCTCCGTTCCATTTTAAAATGCCACGGAAAGTCAAATTGTAAGTGAATTTAAATGTATGCGTTGGAGTTGTCAGTCTGCTTGTTTGTTTTCTCTAATGGTGTGTGTAGATTGGTTTTTTTTTTCACCGAAAAGCTGCAGTCAATGAGACTCTTTCCAGCTGGACATAAGGGGATTTAATGCGACTTTTATTCATCGAATTCCTTCGGTTACTGTTGTGAAATTTACGGTAAAAATGTCCAAACTCAAGGGACTTGCAAAGAATAGGCGAAAGTGTATTTATAGAAGAACTCAAAACTCCGCTCAACGTTTTACAAACGAACAAATTGTGTTGAAGAATTCGGATATTAACGATTGAGAGTCACATTGATTAACGTAATCGTTAACTGCAACTACCTCTCGCTTTAACTTTCTGACTTACTTTTTGTGAAGGATTATTGAATAACAAATCGTTTCTAGGCTGCGTTTCAATCTTTTTATAAACAAATTTAGTACCACGAAATTTATTTCGAAATCAATTTTTGCCGAAAAACCAAAGTGATTTGAGAGCGAGAGAGAAGAAAGAATTAATATTATTTATCGCCAAAAGGTCGTGACCGAAGTCTTTGCTCAAATATTTTGCCCAGCTGGCAAAATGAGATACATTTGTGAAAAATTGCAACGAAGCTTGAGATGTTCTGCAAAGTGACTCAAGCGAAACGATACCGCCCGCAGTGAGCGGGCCGGATGGGGAGAATACTGCCCTCTCTCGCAACCAATCAGATTGCAGGATTCGTAGAATACCGCCCGCTGACGAACTGAGAAAAAAATAAGCTATTTTATTTATCCAACACTGTATGATATCTTGTCATGTCACAAACGATTTAAACTCTTCCTCATTATAATAATTGTAGCCCTAAAATTATTGCTCAGACCTTCCCGGTCGCCTTCTTAAGGGCACCAGGCTATGGCCGATTGAGATATTATGTAAAAAAAGTGAAACAGAATGAAGATAGCCTGCGTTGCGGCCCTAGAAGGAGGGGGGAAGGGGGTGTGGAACCGAGCGGAGAGAGGCTTGGGGAGAGGAAAGGAAGGAAAGGAAGGGCCTGCTACGAGAGGCCCGCATTCCGCATAACTATATTCATCTCGTGAACGTAAAATTCTCATTGGTCAATCGCCTGTCAATCAAACCGTGGCATTGTTTTTCGAGTTAAGGTGTGAAACCTTCGAGCCTCGGTCAATACGGTAGTTACAGTTTATACAGTTTATACACAAAATCTCTTTTTAAAATCATAGTTAAAATGTAATACTTTCAGGATTAATTTCGATACCGTAATTCTGAAGTTTGTGCAAGCAAACTGAATGGTGTTCAACGTAAAAATAACCAAAAACTTGCAGTGGAATCCCTTCTTGAACGCAAGGATGTACTCGCAGGCTAACTTTGATGAGAATACGTTGAAAAACATCCTAGAACAACTCGGAATCAATCTGAAAAACGAACAGCGCCAAGCTTTGGAACAGCTCTACGTCAAAAAGAAGGATCTTGTAGCTATTTTGCCGACTGGGTTTGGAAAAAGTTTAATTTTCCAAGCTCAAGTGTTGTTTGCACGCTTCGAGGCCAACGACGATAAACGACCCGTTGTGTTGGTTATAACTCCACTTACAAGCATTATACAAGATCAAATACTCGAACTTGAAAAATCTCTTGGTTTACAGAAAAAAATTTGCATCCGTTTGAACGGCTTCGGTCATCCGTTCGTCGAAATTATCAGCCCGTTCGAACGGCTTGGTCACCCGTTCGTCGAAAACGCGCCATAGAAAACAGCAGCCCGTTCGAACGGCTTGATCATCCCCTCATTGAAAATATTAGCCCGTTCGAACGGCTTGGTCATCCGTTTTTGAAAAACATCAGTACGTTCGAACGACTTGGACTATTTTCCGTCGAACGACTTGTATCATCCGTTTGGAAGGTTCATACTAGAAACGCCACCCGTTTATTGAAAATAAATTCTTACGTTCGAGCGGTATCAGTCATCTGTGCTAATTTTTACATTAGCTCGAGTTCTCAACCGAAGATGGACCTGAAGCCCTTTCCAAGAGTTCATAAAACTTGCAAAAAGTGTTCACTTTTCGGGCACAGGCAAGGCAAACAATTTGGGAGAGATTTGGCTGTTTTGCGTAGTAAAATCCAAGATCTCGAAGGCGGTTCGCGATGAGATTCTTCTCTCTGACTTGCTTTAAAGATTTTAATAAAGCTTTTGAACCCAGCTCCTTGATTCTTGATTCTTCACGCTTATCTCCACAAAAGCGGCAAATTGACGGAATATCTATATTAGGCTTTCTACCCCTCTTGGGTTTTTCTTTGACATTTTCCTTGTCGTCCAAGATTTTCATCCACGTGCAGCAGTGTTTTGACAGTTTGCATGGGTCAGTGCTCTGCTATTTTACTATTCCCTGCTTCACTGGCGTACGTCTTAAAATGACGCGTCGTGATTGGATAGTTTTGACAGTTGTTGATTGACATTCGAAACACGATATGCATAATTAATCAGGGAGAGTTTTGCGGAATGCGGGCCTCTCGTAGCAGGCCCTTCCTTTCCTTCCTTTCCTCTCCCCAAGCCTCTCTCCGCTCAGCTCCCACCCCCTCCCCCCTCCCTCTAGGGCCGCTACGCAGGCTAGAATGAAGACGAGTGTTCAGTTTAGTTTAATTCATTCGCCACAGGAATGGCAGGAGAAAGGAACAGAACTTTCGTCCCAATTGATACCTAACTCCTTTGTACCCACCCATCCAACCCCGGGGGAGGACATCCATAACACAGTAATCTCGTGCGTGGGAAATTGACTTCTCCTACGTCCCCTAACCCTGCAGGAGACGGGACCTCCATTTATTCGTCTCTATCCGAGAAGACTAGAATATCTAACCATTTCTTGATGTTATAGAAAGGTAGCAAATTCTTCTCAATTATTTTAAGACTTTGAGTATTAGTCCGGCCGGGCCTCGAACCCTCGACCTCCCGCACAACAGTCCAGTGCTCTATCCATTGAGCTTACCGGGAGGCGGTTAGCTATCACCATTCAGCTATCACCGTTCAGCTATCACTTGTTCAGCTATCGCCGCATCGGAAGCAAAATTAGTTTCCCATTAGTCTTTGTTTTTCTTTTGAAGACAGTTTAAACAAGTAATTTCCTCTTTATCATAATGACACCGATCGCACGTTTTTATATCAAGGACAATTTTAAAATAAAACAAATTCTCATTACGAATGCTTCCTTCTGAAATTAATTTTTAAATTCAGCTCAAATGTTAGTAAGAAATAACTCTCCGTTTAAAGTAAAAATGACACTTTGATAAACCTTGTGGCCATGATGACATTTGTTATGTGCACGTGCAAAGAGATAGATGTCAGGTCTATGGCCGACACAGTTAAAATTAGCAGAATAAATCGTGTTGATAGGCAAACAATTATTCCAACTGAAGTGGAGAATAGGAAAACGAGTATTTCTTTATCAAAACACTGACTTTCATTCAAGCCCAAGTCAGCTAACTTTTTCTGGATCGGATGGAGAAGTGTCATGAAGTTCCTGTCAGCTGTATGTTTAAGAGTTAAATTAGACCATATCCGGCAAGAGCCTAGTAAAGGATCATTATCTACAAAAACATACCGCATCACCATTTTCGAACTTTAGACTTCCACTGTCTTTCTGGGTGCAGTATAAATTTTGCTGTCGTTTTTTAGTCTATTTAAATCTGCTTTATATGTCGCTGTTCCTGTTGTGTTAAGTCTTACAATCATCATGTGTCTGTAACACAGGAATCTGAAGATAATTTGTATAGGTAATCGCATGGGGCGGAGTAAAATTAAGGATTAATATCAGGCGTGTTTTCGGACGGTGTTGAACTTTCCCGAGTCGCGCAGCGAGAAGGGCAATTTCTGCAACTTGCGAAAACACAAGTGATAATAATCCTTAATTTTACGAGGAACCATGTGATTACTTGTTTCTAATATAAGGGGCAAAATGTCTTCTTACTGATCTGGCGCAAAACGGGACGCCATTGTTACAAAACAGAAATTTCTTTTCCTTGGCAGCCGTTGCTAAGCGATTTTCAGCCAATCATTTACAAGTAATTTTGCCCGGGGAAATTACAAAAACTAAGAAAAAATGCCCTCTGTCTTGACCAATCACAATTCAGTAATTTCGCCCCTTATATGATAACAACACGAAAGTACTGCCTCACAAAAGCAAAACAGAGCGTCGCGAAGCAGACGCTTAACGAAGAGCCTACTTTCTCTACCCATACTGACTTTACTGTGTTGGCTTCCCTTGATCATCATAAACGTTTTAATTTGCATAGCTGAGAGACAAATACCACGGAAGTTTTATTTCATTGTAAACATTCTAAATTATTATCATTCTTTTGTCAATCCAGTTGTGTATGCAAATAAAATTTCCGAGTTAAAGCAAGCGCTACGTTCGTGCTGTATGAAGAGGAGAGCAAGCATTGAGGCGGAACAAATCGAAAAAAGAAACCGAACGGCTTGCATCTTGAACGCTGGAGATAAAGCTAAGATTACTATGCACCAATCTCACTTACCTCAAATAGAGTTTGACGAGGAATATTTTTAGTCAGCTGACACATGACAACCACTGGCGTTGATACGCAGGAATTACAATTGCATGCACTTCTGGTTTGAAAAGAGCTAGCATAATTCAGAATGTTCACCAAGATATGCTGCTCGAAAGCTTTTTATTTGGTTCAAATTTTTCACAAGAGATTATTAAAGTGTTATTCTACAGCGATTAATTAAGCAAAAATGAAGGGGAGAGATCTGCTGCCTGAGCATATGGGAATGAGAAGTAAACAATGGCGGAAAAGTGATTAGTTACTGAGGAAGGAAGAAGAAAAGTTGCAAACGTGAATAAAAGGAACGCGAGGGAACGAACAGGGAAATTTAAAAAAGGCACCCGTTAACTGTTTATTTATTTATTTATCATTGTTTATTTGATTCCATTTAACGTCCTAAAGTAAAGTTTTATAAGCTGAAAAAAGGGGAAAAATAAAAACAGCACGATAGCGATGAGGTTGGATACCTATTGAAGTTGACTACGTGATTGGTCATGAATGAATTTGTCGAAATTTTCCAAGTCGTTACCTTACCAATAACGCTAGAGAACGGGAAAATAAACAATGCGCACTTACCGATGCATTTTCCTTCGCATTTATTTACTTCAAACGCTCTGCAAAAAACGTAGTCACGGAAATTTTGAGACCCTGAATTTAAAGTGCCACTGAGATTAGATTTAGGGTTTACGAGAATTTTCACTTATTGGAGTCCTTAGTGGCTACTCATTATTCCCACAAAAAAGTGGATTAAATTGGAAGTGGAACCTGTTTTCTTTAGACTTGTTTTCCTCGATTTAACGTCCGCCAATACCTAAACTAAGAAATGGCCGTGCGAAGTCTGTGACGTCATATTATCCCCAAAATCTTCGCGCAAGCTCGTAGCCAAGAAATGGACGGAGATTGCTGTACTTGAAAAGATCTAGGAGAGTCTGGTTGTCGTTTTAAGGCTGGAAATGCCACCCTAGAGTTAAGTTGTGCAGTATTGAGAAATTATTCTATTATACAATTGCTGAAATATCGTTACACAAGCCAAACGAAATAGTTACGAAAGCTAAGGTAGGGCATTCGTACGCCCGCATCGCTCAAACCTCCACCCGAAAGGAGTATCCACGTAGATCAGGGACGAATAAAGATTTCTCTGGCTGCCATTCTTAGAATACGGAAAACACTTTTCAGCTGGCCATGTCTCCAAGAAGTCGCCAAAGGGCGAGTGTTGTTAGATTGTGATCGCTTCGTTCGTTCTCACCTCGTGAATTCTAGACCTAGAGAACATGCACCGATTGAACTTTTCGTAAGCTAAAGTTGTTTTGATTTTCTTTGTTATCTACCTATTAACTCTCTGACTCATAATTCGCAATATAAGATTTATACACAAATAATTTGTTTTGCTGGTAACCTTTCCTTTTAAAAATTGCTGCAATGTAGCAATGTTAGCTTTAATTCATGAATACCAATGACTCTATATTGCTTTAGGAGTATGAAAAATTGTCTACATCCCTAACTTAACCAGGCCTGACAAAAGCAATGCAGATGGCCTCCGCAGTTGAGAAGAAAAGCTTTCTAGCGGGCTACCATTCTGTGGTTGATCAAATTTCCCCAATGATGTAGACCAGCTTGTACTTACACTCTGCAGGTTTATGATTTTCATAGAAAGCACAGCGCAGGTACTTAATTTCACTGTATAGGAGCAGCAAAGCACCAGGTACTATTTTGTTAGAGTAGAATATTTTTACGTATGATGCACGATCCTGGCAGTAGAGAACGCTATTTATGCAACTGCGAAAATCAGACCTGAAAAAAATCAGGCCTGTACGGGATTCGAACCACTGACCTCTGCGATACTAGTGCAGCGCTCTACCAATTGAGCTAACAAGCCAACTGGGAGCAGGCCGTTAAGTTGATTCGTAATAAACCCGTGATGGTAAATCACACGATCCGTATCTGATTTATCATCACGGGTTTATTACCATATCTAATTCATTATCACGAGTTTATTACCAGTTGGCTTGTTAGCTCAATTGGTAGAGCGCTGCACTAGTATCGCAGAGGTCAGTGGTTCGAATCCCGTACAGACCTTTATTTTTTTTTTGTTTTTGTTTTTCAGGTCTGATTTTCGTTATTGCATAAATAGCGTTCTCTACTGCGAGGATCGTGCATCATCCGTATCTATAACCGCAGTTCAAAATATATTAACTTCATATATCCACCGTATCTGGAAAATTTTTTTTAACTGAATTATTATCAGAAGTAATTATATTATGGCTCCTCCATTATATGCATAGCATGGCCACACTGATCATTTCAGAGAGGAAAAGCTGGAACATGTACATTTATTTACTTACGGTTACTGTATACCAAATTATTCTGTTTTCTAATTCTTAGGACTAGAAACAATTTGGTAGTCACTTACTTATTCTCAATTGTTGTGCTGAACATGGGCTAGTTCTATGTTTTCTAATGACTTAATATCAATCCTACCGCTGGCAGACCTTAATTTTGACTACAACCGTCTTTGAAGGAAAACAAAGGTGGAAAATCAAGGCCAGTTACATCTTTGGGTAAACTACCCAAAGCACAAGGATGCAAAGCAAATGCCATGAAAGGCCAGGGTGACATTGGATTGTGATGAAGTTTTGCTTGTTGTATAGATCAAGCATATATATACCGACTTACATAAATGCTTCCTTGCAAAAACTAATGTGCAACATGTGTGAACAGACCCTAATTTTTTGTTTTCTCAATTCACCATCTTGATGCACTCTGTAAATTGATAACCATATCAAGAGAGGATATTTAAAAAAAGTGGCCAATGAGCTAAAAAAAAATGGTACGCGAGGTGCTTTACACTTGATGCTTGACATGGTTTCAGAAGAGCAAGCCATACAAAAGCATAAACGATATCAATGAGAGTCCCAATAATCCCTGTGTAAATACTGGTACTTGTACTGACCAAGTGAATGGTTACATTTGTGCTTGTCAGCATGGATTTGAAGGACTCAGTTGTGAAACGAGAGGCAAAAGAACACGGTGATTTGTTTATAATGGAGACCTTGATAGTATTCCTTCTGAAGTTTTTCTTAAAACATCATCCATTACTGGCAACCCCACAATGAATTAGATAAACAAGTATTCAAATAAATAAACAAATCAATCATTCAATAGTAATATTTGAATTGTCCTGTTACACCAAATGTTTAGAAACCTTTTTACTTTATGATAAAATTAATTTAACCTTATAAAAAAATTGATTTAACCTTGGTTCGGATTTAATTCCTCTGATGTAGTTTTTGGGAAGCACATTCAAATACAAATCATTTGTAGAAGGCAGACCACCTAGCCAGTCTAAGGGTAGAGCAAGTGTTAAACTATTGAAACTTTAGCTGCTTCTCAATTTTATACTTGTATTTAAGTGACTCTCAATTTCATTGTACAAACTTAATTTTTAATTTTAATTTTAAATTATTTAAGCTACTGCTTCACCATTTTATACCTGTATTTAAGCGACTTTGAATTTTACTGTACAAACTTAAATTTTAATATTAATTGTTAGTTATTTTAATTTCTAATCAATTAGGTTTTGACAGTATGTATTAGGTTTTTTAGATTCTTAATCTTAGAGGCACGTACGTATTTTGAACGAGCTCTATGAGCTCCTTGACGCTACGTGGGTAAATAAAGTATTGATTGAGTGATTGATTGATTGATTGTTTGATCTAGATCTGCAGCAAATATGGCCATGCAACCATTCAAACTACATGACCACACTGCTTAACTACTTATTACTGTGGAACTAAGAAAACCTCAAACACTTTGGTTTGATTCTCAAAGGACAGTTGTGTACTGTTCAACGCATAATTCACTGAGGAGTGAGCAAACTCCCTACTGCTGCTGTTTAGTTGTCTTGAATTGCACTGACATTACATAAGTACATATATTTCTGGAGTTTACTGTTTTCAGGTGTCACAGGAATAGTGTAGAAAAATATTTTTGTTTCCTGAGAATAACAAAGGTAGTACTTTGTAAACGTTTATCAGCATTCTGATTTTTCCGATGATGAAAAGCTGCACAAACACGAGTCCACAGTAATGTGTAATAAGTAATACACAATTCATAAAAATAAACAGGCTATTGATGTTCTTCGAAACCAAGATATAACACAGTTTCGCTAGAAAAAGCGTTGCATAACGGCCTAAAGGCATTGCATGACAAAGGGAAAAGATTTGAGCTTCCAGCAAAATAAGAACAAGGGGGGGGGGAAACTGACTGGAAGAGTACTGCTCGAAGACACCCTAAAAACCCAATAAATATAGCCTTTAAAGAGATGTTTTCATCCTGCCACAAAATCTCAGCTAAAAACATATGTGCTAAACCGTTGTATTATTTTTTAAAAAACTTCCCGAGAATTATTTGTATGAACATCTATCGTCGCGTAAATGGCCTTCTTGAATGGCAGAGATTCACCCATGAAATCCAGTTCTGCAGTCAAGGAAGACCTGAAGTTGTGGCTATCATGCAAGATGTTCTGAAGACCCTAAAGCTAAACACGGTGAAAAAATGAAGGCATATTTATGGCAAGACAACGCCCATTGCTATCATTCATCATGTACGATCCTAGCGTGTCCAGCCATTGCAGAATCTACTGGTGTCCAGGTTATAGGAATTGACTTTTCTGACCCGCAGGGAGGTAAAGGTGCCGCAGACAGACTTGCGGCAAAATGTAAAGGCCACGTAAGGGTCTACATAAACGAAGGTAACGACAGGAAGTCAGCTCCAAGAAGCTCTTCTTTCCCACGGAGGCGTCGAGGGAGTGAGAGTAGTTGCAATTGACAGCATGGAGGATTTCGTCATTGATGAGGCAAGGAAGATTACCGGTATCAGCAAGCTCAACAATTTTAAGTTCAACCCCGAAAGCATTACAGCTTGGCGTGCCTATGGAATCGGGAGTGGGAAAGATATCAGATTAGAGATGCAATCTTCCGGTAAGTGCCAGTGAGCTACATACAGTGTTTACAAGTGGCATGTTTTTGATATGTTGCAATCTCCTTTGCCACCTAACCGCGCGCAAGTTCCCCGTCCATACTCCACACCCATGTTCGTGGGTGTGTCCACCCGACCGTCTGACCGTACATCCATCGATTCTTCTTTCTCTTGTCGAGCCTGTGTTTGTTAATTGATCGCTTCCTTCCGCTTACAGTTTCTCCTTTTTTTCCTGTCGGTCAGATCCGTTAGCTAGTCTCACTTTAGTCAATTTACAATTAACATAGCAATATTTTTTTACATGCATGGTCTTTGTCGTACATGCATGTTTTTACATGCATGGTCTTTGAAAAATCGCATAAAAAATTACTACAATTTAACAACGTCTTCTTTACGGAATCTTTTGATGACCACAACATCATTCTATTTTCAGAGTGTAGTTATCGCTGGATGGGGTCAACATCTCCCACTGGTGGTTTTAAATCGCTCAGCAAAAAGCAACCCACGCAGACTGAGTCGGAGACTACAGAGAGACCTGAAGTCTCTAAGACGTACGAAGAGATAGCAGGTGATGAAACAGCAGCATTTGCCTTCCCTCAAGACGGGTGCGTGAGAGTTTTTCAAAGGCATTCTGCCTTAGAGAAACACCCGTCCTCAGAAAAATACACAAAGTCTTTAGAGAAGAGATCTTTTCTAGACCTGGCGAAGATCGCATATAAATCTGCATTGGAAGGTGTTGGAACTATACCAACTCTGCAACCAGTTCCAGGAAGTGAACGTCGAAGTGATTGTTGGAAGACTGGGCTCTTAAGTGAACCAAGAAGGCCTACGAGCTTAGTGAGAAGCAAAAGGCATACCTTGATGACAACTTCAATACTGGCCAAACGTCAGGTAGAAAATTAGATGGGGAAGTAGATGCAAGAGAGATGAGGCGTACCCAAGGACCTGAAGGTGCTCGAATTTTCAACGTTGCAGAGTCCTGAACCCACAGCAGACCTCTTCCTACTTCTCCCGCCTTGCTGCCAAGGTTCGGAAACAACTACCGGATGGTCGCGATGTTCAGGTCAGCTAAGAGGAAATCAACTTCGCGATATCGATGGCAAGGAATTTGGCCCTAGAAACCATCTCTCTTCAGCACCTAATAGTGTTCGATGAGTTCGATATCTGTACCATAGTGAAGAACGACACGTTGAAGAAGCTAAAGCTTGGCATGCAGCAGAGTATTTGCCAGAACTTGGAGCTGAATGTTCTTGTACCTGCCATTCGACGAAAAGCACCATACCTTGCCATGCTTGGTGAAGCTGTTTCCCCGTGCACATGCCAGATCCCGGCAGTAACCGATCTTAATCAGTTCTGATCGGTTATCTCAGCTCGTTTGCTTGTTTTTTATTACCCAGGGCTGTAATGGCTGAACAGATCGCCTAATCGATAATATTTTATTTATATAAGTAAATTTTAATCAGCAACTTTGGCATTTTACGTGGTTTAGGAGTTTCTGTTTTGGTTATTTTAATTTAATTAGGACAAGAGGGTAATTGAACAAAAAACAAAAAACACGAAATATACGTACGAGATGAGATTTAAAAAGACATGTAGCCAATGGAGTAAATGGATAACTTAAACTCTAAAAAAAGCGAGTAATGGACAAAACGAACGCAATCGTGCGATTTTCAAATTTCCCCCATAACTGTTCTAATGGTCCTTTTGTTATTGGGGTGAGATTTAGTTCTCGGTAGACGTGTTTGAGACCCGAACAAGTGTCCTCTCGCTTAGGTTATTATTAGAGTGTGATTATTACATGTTAGTTGACTTAACCCTCCCGGGAGGTGGAAAAATAGTCGCGTTAAAAACAGCGTCACGATCGACAGGTACGCAGCGAGCTGAAATAAATATTGAACCGTCACAGGCATGTAAGATACACTTTGTGCGTTACCAGGAAGTTTCTCACGCATTGCACAAGCGTTACACGAGTGCATATGTAGAACTCAAATACATATTGTGGTTTCGCAGTTGTTTGACGCTCTCTCTCTGGAATTCGAAGATTTTTTATTGTCAGCTGTAATTAGATGTTAAGTGTAAACGGTCACAATAGAGTCGAGCTACTTCTTGTTAAGGAGTACGCATGCTGTTGTATCGAGAGAAAATGATTTACCGTGACATTTACACAGATATCATTGATAAATTTGATGTAATTTTCATGGCTATCTAAGCTGTACATGTTGCACGGCGTCGACCAAGGCCACATACTTTTTTGCACTAAAATGCGTATTTACTTGCTTTTACAGTGCCGTACGGTGCTAGTCATTTGCACGTTTGGTTATGTTTATGTTTGCTTTTCTAAAACTATATATGCAACTGTGTTTTGACAGCTGTTAAATTTGACCACTTGCAGCCCATCTCAAATTGCTTTTCCCAGGGAAATTCTCAATCGCGTTTCCAGTGCACTTTCCCTTGCAGATTTTCAGTGTGGCACCAAAGATTTTTAATAAGAGATTAAAGAAGTGAGCAAAAAGCTGAAAAAGGCTTAACCCTAAGTGGTCAAATTTATTGGTTACCCAAATTTGGATCAGGGGTTAGGTCACGCGAAGGATCAAATTAAGAGAATTTTCAAATGTTATCTACATTTTCGGTAGTTATATATGTCACCAAACCTAACATACTTCTCTTTTACTAAGTTTAAGTTTTAAGAGTACGTTGAAATGTATTTTTGGATATGTAGTATAAACTCAACAGATCATTTCTTCAAGTATAAGAAGCAATGTTTTTGTCAACAAATGTTTCTGAATGTTTTTTTTAAATGAAGACTAACTTTGACCGGTTTGAACGACACCTGGTACCATAAATTTCAAAAAAAAAAAACTTAAAAGTTTGTAAACCGCTTCAGTCTCGTTAAGAGACATGCTGGCACTTAAAGCGTGATTAAGAAAGATTAAAAGCGACTTTACTTAACATTCACAGCTTCACAGAAGAAACATAACGATGCTGACTACTTTCAATGGTCATTTATTTCTTTCTGTGTATTTTCCAAAAACTGACACTATAATTAGCTTGAAATAAACATCGAATTCTGCACACTCACATGGCGCCTGAATGGCATCACGTTTTATTTCAATGCCGAGACGAGACTTAATTTCCAAAGGCCAAACTTTCCAGATGTATATTTTGATAAATGAGCTTTCGTCTGGTATGGTTATAATGTCGAAATTTAAGGTACCAGGTGTCGTTCAAACCGGTCAAAGTTAGTCTTCCTTTTGTCTCCCAAAACATCGAGCAAAATACACGATACATATATAAAAACGGCGATAAAAATCACACCAAAAAGAAGTACAGAAAAATTTTTATAGTTTTCATTTTGCAGTGATATTATAATTATTGTGCAAAGTTTGATGGTGAATAGACATTCTTAGCGCTGCCAACATCTTCCTAAAGTTGCGTGACGAATTGACAGTCTAGGCAAGGCGAAAACGGCTTTTTCTAACAAATTTTCAAACTTTTTAAATTTTCAGCCGGAACAAAAATCGCTGGAACTTTAAAATATTTTTTCGAAACTAGTTCACAGAAAGGGATGTTTTGGCAAAATAAAAAAAAATTTCATTTTTCGTCGCTGATTTTCGATTCTCGAAATATTCTGGCGGCTTCTCTTAAGGGCTACAATTATTATAATGATGGAGAATTACTTTCTTTTTTAACAATACTTCATATTCGTGGCTCTTCTAATGAACCTCACTAATCAGAATCAACGACGGTGGTCCTCTTGTCTCAGCTAATTAAAACATTTGGATTTCGGTTTCGTCAAAAATTCGTACGGGTTTTCGGATTTGGAATCCGATGCGGTTTTTTGTTTTTTCCTATTTAGGTTTCGGTTTGTCGTCGATCTAAGCAGAATATCTTCTTGTTCAACCTCTACTCGCCGGCGAGTGCGATCGGTTGTTATAATCTTAGCTCTATCTCTGGCGTTTTAAGTATAGTCGATTGGTTTGTCCTTTCGATTTGTCCCGTATTCATGGCTGGTCTCTTCTTGGTGTATGGCACAACGCAGTGTCTGCCGAAAATCACTAGTTCTGACTATTAATGGGCTATAAAGAGTTTTATTCTGGTCTTAAGATACTGGACTTACACAGGGTAAATGAACTAACATGGTCGAATCCCTGGATGGAATGCAATCTTAACTCCTTACGGTGACCAATTTACATTAGCAACTCAGTCGATAAAGCCAAATTGTCTAATTAAAAATGACTTTCCATATATTCTTGTTCAAACTCTTCTTGCTGGTAAGCGAGATTGAGTGAAAGGATTCGTAGCTCTATCTCCGACGTTGCAGATGCAGCCGTTTGGGTTTTTTTCTCGATTTGTTCCGTCTGTATGGTTGCTATTCCCTTCCTACAACACGAACGCAACGCTTGCTGAAATTCAGGAATTCTCAGTGCGTACACAACTGGATTGACAAAAGAGTTTGAATAATTTAAAATGTTCACCATGAAATAAAACTTCCATGGTATTGTGGTCTTTGTTAGATAGTATAAAACGTTCATAATAATTAAAGGAAGCCAACATAGTAAAGCCAGCATGGATACAAGAAGTAAAGTCTTTGTTAAGCGTTTCCTTCGCAGAGCTCTGTTCTGATGGTGTGATGTAACCCTTTGGTGTTGAAGACCTCTCCAGATCCCGATGTTGCAGACACACATGATGATTGTTAGACTTAACAAGACGGGGATAAAAACATACAAACCAGATTCAAATGAAATAAAAAACGACAGCAAAGTTACTATCGTGGACAGACAGACTGCAAGTGTCCAAAGTATAAAAATGGCGATGCGATATGTTTTGGTGGATAATGATCGGTGTTTAAACGGCCAATATACGGCATGAAATCTCTCACAGGACATAAAGGCTGCAGATAGATACGAGCCGAACACAAACATGGTATCAAAACCTGTGAAGAATATTTGGAAGGCCAGATGATCTAAACCATATCTAACTGTCCAAAGCTGTAGAAAGCCTCCGACAGAATAAATGTAAAAAGGTAGAGTAATGGCTCCCAGCATCAAATCAGCAAAAGCCATATTCATGATTAGGAAGAAACTTTTCTTTTGGAGAGCTTTGCTAACTGCAAAGAGAACGAGAGTAAGTAAGTTTCCTGTAATAATTAAGACAGATGATAATGCGAAGGCGCTGCACAATGCAATGCCCTCTGCCATAGAAGGAATACTTCTTGCAAATTCGGACGCATTCTTCAGGCTTTCGTTTACTGGCGACGTGTCGATCATTATAAACGTACAACTGAGTGATTAAGGAAGAACAGTTTTATCGGGAAAGATACGGTGTTTTGAAGAACTCCTCCGTTCTGCAACAACACGAAGTGAAAACAGCTGAGAACTTATTTATATGTCTCGGTAATTTTATTCAAAGTTCTCATGCAATTGAGGTAGACATTAAATATCGAACTAATAATTTATACCAAGTAGTAATCTTCGCGTCACAAAAACTGTCCATAAATCTCCTCAGGATCGCTTAGATGTTCCTCGTCGACATATAATACTTTGGACTGAATGGGTTGTCTCAGTTTCTTAACTTCTGAGAAAAAATTTCCGACTCACGGTCTTTCTTGTTAAGAACCGTGATTGGAACAAAAATTTCACTTTGAAATCGGCACTCTTAATCCCGCTTTTCATTCAACTAATTTATTTTGTTTTTCTTGTTTCCATGTTCCCACCAATAGCGTAGCTCCATTCTCTGCCGACAAACACATACACATCACCCCTAATGCCTTCTTTATTTGTATCCTGCTCGCTTGCCAAACTCTAACTAACCTGTCGCACGAAACAATATTTTTCTACTCGCTGGGGTTATTGTCACGAAATGTTTCGTGTTTGAGTACGAATCGACCAACGAGTTGAATACGGACCAACACCAACTGGGTGGAGATCTCTTAAACTTGGTAACAAATCAGCTAAATACGGAACGTAAATTGTCGATTGAATTGTCTGTTCGAACTGAGCGGTTGAATACAAAAAATTCTAACTTTCTAAACATGCTCAACGAGGACAAAAAATTGTACTATATACACTAAAACAGTGAATAACGTCGAAGACGCGCTCTGATTGGCTACTCAAACTCCGAATATCTTTTGTAATTTCCCCTTCGAGCAACTCGTGCGTGATTTGCGCCCCAAAATATTGCAATCGTTGCAGGAATAACTGAGTTAAAATTATCGCCTCCCATTTAGCTCAAGGGATAGAGCGCTGGACTGTTGTGCGGGAGGTCGAGGGTTCGAGCCCCGGCCGGACCACGTACCAACACTCAAGGTCTTAAAACAATTGAGAAGAATATGCTACCTTTCTCTAACATCAAGAAATGGTTAGATATTCTAGTCTTCTCGGATAGGGACTAATAAATGGAGGTCTTGTCTCGTGCAGGGTTGGGGTAGGAGACGTAAATTTCCCACGCACGAGATTACTGTGTGATGGATGTCCTTCCCTGGGGTGGGATGGATGGGTTGGGTCTACGTGAGGGACTATTTCTCCTATTGTTCTCCCACCTGTACAAACGTACAAATCTTCAAATACAATACAATACAATCCAATCTTTTTATGGCAGAATAAGATTATCCCACTCTGTAGTATATACTTAAACAAACATTCTCTTCAAGGTTGGTGGTTAGCTGTGGAAATTTACTCCGCAGCTTCTACCACTAGCCACTATTTAGATGAAAAGTTGTTAACTATAAAATACAGATCATTTAAGATGTGCCTCGTGTTCAATCGATACTAATATCAATTCGACTTACTCCAATACGAGCTCAACTCACTTCGAGCGATAACATTCAAATATATCTGATTTGCACTTAGTGTTTTATAGTTTTGGCGCCAGAGCGTTGTCCCAGGGAGTCTGGGGACCAACCCCTCTTTTTATTTAAAGTCGCGAAGAATCTAATATTCAAATAACGGTCAGCCAGAGATCACGAAAAGATCTAAAAGAAGTATGGAATGCCCTACGAATTGTAAGTTAAAATTTCGTTACACTCTCAAATGTTATTCGATATTTAAAAAAATCTGTATCTGTTTTTTAGTTTGACTTGCTTCCTATGGCAACAAGTACAAAAATAAACGGCAACCATACATCAGAAACTTTCAAAGCTACAGTAACGCTTCAAAACGAAAGCGCGAATCAATATCATCGTTCTAACTAACTGAAAGCAACGCAACAATCACAACATTTTATCCTAAACGAATCGTGCTGTAGTTATCTAGTGACGTAAATGATCAGAAAGTATGAGGCAGTTTGTTTGGTTTACGCTTACACCAAGTTGCGATTGAGGGTTAAAAGTACAGCACACAATTCCGCAGAGTGTGGATAGAAACGTAACTCAATGCTCGGCAAAGACACTCTTAAATCCTCGTACGATAGCGTCCACACTGACAAAACTATAACTAAGAGAATAATTAGCTCTATCTGACTTAATTGCCTTTCTATAGTGGGTCGATTTATAGACGAATAAAACGTGATTAGGTGTTGGTATAGCGATAACTTATTTAATAACGTAAAGCTCCATACCAATATGGGTTAACAAACGTGAGTAATACTCAGTGGGGTAGACCTGAATCTGAATTTCTGCGTGACTATTTATTTTGGAACTGACACATACGATGCCAAGATTTGTGCCCGCAATACCTTTTCTCGCGTATGCTTAAAATAGCACCTTGTACGGACGGTCAATGGAAAGGTCACGTGATAAACTACACTTCCTCAGCTCTATGGTTACTACCGTTTTTCATAAGTACGGGGCTTCGCTGAATCGCGAAGTCTGCTAACTCTTCATAGCTAGCAAGGGAGAAAGTGTGTTATGATCATTTAAAACACTCTGTCACAAAAAAACCTAAACAACTCTTTAATTGTAACAATTGTGTTGGTTGCAGCTTGAAAATATTTCGTAAAATATCGCCCTTAGAACTCAACCTATCACCGCCAACTTAACAATAACGTAAGAGAATACTGGTATTCTGATAATGAGTTTCCATACACAAGTCAGTTTGCTGCAATTTGGCAAGCGTCTTCTTTACCATGATTTACAAAGGTCTATTGTAAACATATTTTCGTTAAAGAAAAGGAGCCCATCCAATGTACATCCGGCATAAGTTATCATCGCTTGTGGCCTCCTGTAAGATTTAAAACATCAAGAGTCTAAATATCGTCAGAAGAGTTGGCGAAAGGGTTCTTACGGGTAAAGACCACCCCAAGGGCATGACACAAGGGCCTTCGCCAGGCCTGGAACCCAGAGCCAGAGCTCTCTAAAAGAAGTGTCCTAACCAGAAGACAAGTAATTTTAAGACGTTCCGCTTAAATGAGTGAAGTTCCTCGTTTGTATTGTTAGTTAAATTTCTTTCAACAACAATTTCCATTTCATTTCCATCAGTCAGTCAGGCAGTTATTCTTTCGACAACAAACTAATGAATGAGTTAGGTGTAAAATCCAAAAGAGGATAATGATAACAACCTTCAAAAGTTACGCGCAGTTTCTCTCCCACACTTTGCTTAACTACAAAAGGAACAAGCCGCTCTTAATCTTGAAAAAAAAAAAAAAACAAAAAAGGAGGAAAACAAAAAAACTACAGGAATTAAACCATAACCCAAACCAACATACAAACATACCATCAATCAAGCAACCTCACCTCGATCAGGTAATGCACCTGTCCTTCTATCGAGAGAGGAATCATGATCTTGCTTGTTCCTTCAAAGCCTTTTATCCGCCTTTCAACATCTTTCAGAATCTTAAGACCCTGAAAATGGAGAACGAAAGAAACCGTTATAATATTTCCACAGTGACCCAGTGGTTAACAAAAGAGGTTTGAGTTCGCGCCCTCTAGTCTCACATTGCCTACGCGTGCCCTTACCCAGGAGCAAAAACTGGTGACGACAAACCGAAGAGGACGCCGACAGAAATGTTATAGGGGGTGGGGGGGTGGAGGGATCTGTAATGGACAAGCATCCCGTCCAAGGTTAGTAGTAATACTCCTGCTCCGCCGCTAAATAACTTTGCTTTTGCTTTTGTGACAATCAAACTTGAAGCACTTTAAACTGCTATTAGTTGATTCTTAAAGGTTTTGTGCCGGAACTACTTCCTGGTCCGGAACACATTTTAATATATCGAGTTTGGCTTCTCTCAAGCCATATGGATTAGGCTCCTATTGTTAGTAGAGATGTTTTCTAGGCTCCCTAAATTGACTACCCTAAATAATACATGATTATATCTTATGTATGAGTAGTTTATTCATAACGACATCTATCCATCAATGTAAATACAATCGTGAAATCGCAAATTCTTTCCGCGAGGATTGTAAATTAGGACACTCACCTCTTCATTGGTAACTTCTCCTGTTTCTCTGTTCTTTGATGCCTCGGTAAGTAGTTCCCTTCCTTTAGTCCTCTGCCACTCCACAAGAGGATCGTAAATAAAGGTTCTTAGGACACTAAAAAAGGAAGCAAAGGTTTGAGCGTAATGTCATTAACGCATTTAAGAGCAAGTTGCAATTGGGGGTCAGAAGTAATCCTGGGTTACTGTCTTCTGCTTTCTTTCATTACGTGATTGGCCAGGAAACTAGCGCCAATTTCTTAACCCATCAGATTCAAAACTTAAACTAATCACGGAAAAGCCACTCCCGTTTTCCAGCGCTTTACGGAAATTGCTTGTTTCTACTCTGAATTCTAATTAGCTCCCTAAGAAAATTTCCTTTCCTCTGATTGGCTGTTGTTTTTTTCTTCTTAGTTTTCGTTTTCGACAATCAATAGAGTGCTACAGCCTGCATCTTTTTCAGGCCTTATTTCCACTACTGCTTTAGTAGTGTTCATTACTGCGAAGATCGCTTTCACATTTACCTCTTAAACCGCATTTCACATATATGATGTTCATATATTCATAGTCATTAGTTGGCGCGTTTCAAAAGAATCCGAGACTAACAGGTCCATTAGACCCTGTGTTTGGTCAAAAATACTTGCCTACAACGTCCACCAATCAAAAACAAAATAAAACTCAACCGTGACCTTGACCCTCATGTTTTGTGGCACTTCAGGCCCTCTAAAGTTGGCTCGTTGCGTACTCACAAAGGCCTGACTGGTCAGCGTGATTACTCTGGACTTATTTTAACAAAACTTAGTCGAAAAACCTGAGCGCAAAAAGTTTTGAACTCACGTGAGTAAAGAATCACACTGATTTCTCAGAAGACGTAAGGTGACTTCACAAGAACGACGAAAAACTCCCTCGTATCCAAGAGGACCCTACCGAGGGAAAAAACAATTTATGGTGATTACATAACTTTTTGTTCAAGCTAAAAGCACTACGGCTGTCTTAATAACCAGCCAAATGAAAACGTAATGAGACCTCATTTGCTATATTTTGTTTGACTATTTGTATCTTTTATTTATTTATTTATTTTTTGTTTTTTCTGGAATCACTCACCATCGCATTAACTATGTTATGTGTTAATCGAAATGGTACGCGTTCTGGACATTCGAAGCTTTCTCCCTGCAAAAAAATAAATAAATAAATTAATAAATAAATCTAGCCGATAACAAGATCAGTGTTACTGCCACGATGGACTTTCCCTGTTATAAGAAGTAAACCAATGTTCACAGAAAAATTGAAGTTTACACATTTTTGCTTAATATTTCTCTCTGATTGTAATTTATAGACAAGGATTAAAACAAAAACGAGGTCTATGCCACAAACAAAACTAAAGCAAAGTTTGTGATGCTCCATGTTCGTACGCAACGACGGACAGCTGTTCAGTTGGCCAATTGAAGTCTGACCATTATGACAAAATTCAAATCCGTAATGCTAAAAGTGATCGGCCTTGTAAGTGGCGGAAGGCTCATTTAAAATTACCGCACGATAAACCTAAGACAAACGTGTCAAACAGTTGGTAAAATGTTTGGCTAGTTTTCAAACAGTTTAATTTGACCTGTCCAATCAGAATCAGCTATTTATAATCGGACGGGTCGAGTCAGACAGTTCTGGTTTAGTATCAGCCACACTAAGCAACAAATAAAGAACCAATACGATTCAATTATTGTCAGCAAGGAAGTCAGAACGTGACAAGTCACATATGGAAGGAAGGAACTGACCTTTTTAAAGAGACAGTTGAAGTCCACATGGACGCAGTCTCCACTGGTAGCATCAAACAGAATATTCTCACCATGGCGATCACCAAGACCTAGGATATGACCCACCATACACATAACCGCAGACGTTCGGCAGTATGTCAGGCGGCTCATATACCTAATAAAAAATCGAGAGAAATTGACTTTGATCAAATTTTATAACATTTTACGAACTGAACCCGTGGATCGATTAAATCAATAAAGTACTTGGAAAAATACGTACCACGAAGTTGGATTAGGAAAAGTCTTCAGGAACCACTCATGAAAAACGGAAGGGTGCCTGTTTGTCAATAACGTCGAAATGGAAATGTCATCATTTCACATCATATACTGTAAAACTGAAAAAATGACACATAGTCTACATAGATACCCACCTAGGAAGGATCTCATTCAAGAAGACACGTTTCTTGTCCCTAAAGTAAGGGAGTATATGAAGAATTAGTTTTCGATTGAGTGTTAAAAGTAATCCACGAGTGCACTGATCTTGTTTCGCTTCGTCTGTGATTGGTCTAGAAAACCCGGGCTACCCTCTCAACCAATCAGATTCAATCTTAAGCCACCGCTATTTGATTACTTGTGTTATCTGCGCTTCAGACTGTCGACAATTAGGTACAATTATGTACTTTGAGTTCCTACCAACTCGTGCTCAATTTAACTCTCTTTTAAATACTACTTTCACTCAGTGGTGAGACGGGTTGTCTCGTATGTGAAGCGGTGGTTTAAACTTGTTTGATGTTGCTCACATATAAAAATTACTAACACGGGTTCGAGCGAAATGATGACAAGAAATTTTTACTGTTTGTTATTGCTTATGTCTATGTTTTTTTTTCTTGCTTTTGCTTTTAGTTTTCTTCAAATATAGTATTTTTCTCAACAGGAATGAAAAAAGAGCAACGAAACAAAAGACAACAAAAAAAGTCACACAGAAAAATGAACACCACCAAAAGACTCACTCAGGTTTGCTTCCTGCTCTGTCCATTAATTTCTTGAGTTCCCCACCTCGAGTATACATATTTTTCTCTCTGTAAACGGAGGAAGAAGTCATAGATATGGTTTAGCTTCCCCGACCAAAGTTTTTGTTTGTTTGTTTTTTTTTTTATCATGAACCTTTGTGCCCTTCTGTATTTTGTATTGGATTAGACAACTTAGATACGATTAGTTTTAATATCAACTAAGTTGAAATTGTAAATTGGCCACGCTTGAAACGTCAGCTTTTTAACTCTTTACGGTGGCCAATTTACAATTTCAACTTAGTTGATATTACCAAATTACCTTGTTACCTCCACCGACGCAGCACCACAGTTTCTTTAGAAACTTACCCCCTTTATACGATTAGTTTTAGGTTGGTAGCTGGCTTCAAGGGTAGGGTGATGTAAAGCGTATCCTAATTCCTCTTTGGCCAGCAACAGGCCATAGTACTCCGCTCAATTAGCCGATTCTTTTTCCGCATAAAAAAAGCTATTATTGCTTTTTTAACTACACTTCAGTTACAGGCTTAAAACAGCAAAATAATAAAACGACACACTTACTTGTAAATTTTCGTGAGTATGTTTCTCAATCCATGAGTATTCTGTACCCATTCTAGCAGTCCGCATTCTTCATTTAGGGGAATCACCGCCTAGGAAAAGAAGAACTTCGTAAATAAAAAGAGGAAAAGTACAAGGCGAATGTTCCACTGAGGTATGCCGTAGAGGAGAGGGACACTCGATTTTGAAAACAACAAATACAAAAACAATGAAAAAAAACAACAACAACAACAACTAACTGATACTCATCCTCCTAACTGGAGAAAACTGACCTGTAACAAATTCTGAAACTTGATTGGTTAACACCAGCCCAATTTGAGCACTATTCGGACGGTGTTTAGGTCATGCCTTTGTAATTGTACTGTAGCTGTCATGTACACGCACTGATATCTTGCATCACGTCGAGTTATTTTTTCCAAAACGTATTACAGATAGCTAATTTGTTTCTTAAATGGTGTCATAGTTTTGAATAATTGGTAACGGAACTGAGTGTCGTCCAATTCTGTCTGTAATCACACTCGTGATTGGACTCAACTCAGCATTATCATCATTACAAATTCAATTGCAAAGATGAAAGCAAGCGAATCCCTTTCGGTTCTTTGCCCTTCCAGGAAAACATGCTGAGTTGTCTTTTGATTACTACTCCCTAAACAAATTAAATTCATCTAAAAAACACATTGGACTTACATAAGTACGAATGTGCAGCTGCCTTCGTCGAGATTCAGGGTCTTTTCTTAAACACTAAAAATTTGAAAAGAAATATTAGAAAAATGTTGTTATTATCATATGGAAAGACACAAACATATTGCCACGCTTGACAACGTCATAAAATATTAAACCATCTATTAAAAAACTGATCAGTGTAACAACCCAGATTGAGGAATATCTACAAAACAGAATCAATTGTGAGTAATCCTTGATTCATAATTAAGGAATAGGAAAACAAAAGTTTCAAAGAAACTCCTATCCATTTTGATGAATGAATGGCCACCCGATGAAATGACTGAATGGCTGAATGAACTGACTCACTGACTCACTGATCCACTGACTTACTGACACACTTATCCACTGGCCCCACTGATTGACTAACTTTATGTCTTTTATCTCTCCACTACTAATTCTGTATTTGCATAGAAAGATCCATTATTTTTATTGCATAAATCAAACCTTGTTGATGAGGGCGTTAAACTCCATTGTCCGACAATCCTTCCGAAGATCATCCTGTTGAAGAATACAGAACAAATAAGGAGAGACGCGCAGCGGCGTTTCAAGTGTGTTTAATAAAGACGTTTGAGCTGAACTACCTCCTCTGTCACTGTGCAATTTTCTTATTTGAGATTAAGCTACAAGATTGATTATGGATAAAAACTGCAGCGAGTCATACATCTTTCTCATAGCTGAGGGCTATGTTCAAAAAAATAAAAGAAGATTTATCTTTGTTTTGTATTTTATCACGATGAATTTCTTCACTGAGGCTAAAAGCTCCCAACTTAGATTGAAATCTTGTCCATTTTCAATTTCTTTATTTGAGAAATCTGATGACATCATCCGAAAGGGTGGCAATATTCATGTCCATACTTCGAAGAAACATATTTCTTTTTGAATTTGTTAAAAAGGACAAATAACAAACCTTGGGTTTACACATCATGGTGTACGAGTTTCCGTCACTGCCTTTAATGGTGATTTTCTTGGGTTTCTGTAGAGATGCTAGAACATCAACCTATTATGAAAGATACATAAAAAATGTAAATCCACAAGAAAAAAAAAAACTGAACACAAACTGAACACAACAAAACAAAGGAACGATCTTCAAAATTGTTAATGTAATTGAGTGTAATGATATGAGCGTCTTTTTTGCTTAAAACTTAAAACGACTTGCGAGAACACATCACACTAACCCAGCCAAGGACACATCGATCCAGAATCGACGGCACTAACCTTTGAGCCATAACGCATTTCTCATTCAAGGAAGAGCCTTTGATCGAACCACTTTAAGGCAAATACTAACCTTGTCCTCAAAACCGATGATACAAGGTAACGAGCCTGGGAATGGATTGTGATCATGATGGCTTCCGGCTCCTGATGGCAGGGTCACAGTCATGGCGGACTGGAGAGGAACTATTATAGGACTAAAATCTCTGAAAAAGAAAACAAAACAAAACAAAGAAGGGTTAAAAATCCAAAAATTCTATAAAATTCACCAAACGACTTTTTACCACAATTGGCAGTAATGTAGCAATCTGATTGGCAAATTTGCCGTTGTCGATAGGGGTACAGACAACGGTACTCTCGTCAACATGTTACGTACTCAAAGGATCGTTTTATTTTACGTCGATATTGTAGTAAAAAGAAAATTAAACAAATCGACGGTGGTTTAGCGTGATCTGTACTCTAATCGACAACGAAATTCGTCATCACTGTGGTCAAAATTTCTTGCGGACACATTCGGCTGCGCTAAACCAGTGCTAAACCACTGTCTATTCGATAAATTTCAATTTTTTAGTGTATTTAAGCACTTGTTTTTTTTCCTTGATGGATAACAAAGATAACAGCCTTGTTCTTTGATTTATACAAGGTAAATTTATACACTGAACAAGCCTATCTAGGTGGGCCCGTCAAAGGTTTTGAAATAAGAAATATGTCAGAAGCAAATGATAAATAAAGTTACGCGATCAAGTCGTGCGAAGGGCCTACAAGTGTTTTGGTCATGGGGGAAGCAAATCTAAACACCTCACCCATCAGAAACAAGCCTCTTGAGAACAGAGAAGTCATGACTCATGCTCAACTTGTCTTTGGAAGGACCCTTATTCGATACTTCCTTGTTGCATACTTCAAGAAGTCTGTCAGCTAGTCTTGTGGAGTGCTACGAAGTGAAAAAGAAAAGCATGTTACCAAAGGTAAACAAACTTCACCACTGAGGTGGTCATGTGCATGTATTGACAGAGGGGAACCAATACATATATCTTATTAACCAAGCGCGAGGGCCGTACTGGGAGAATATCGGCCCGAGGTCTTGACAGTACGGACCGAGCGCAGCGAGGTCCGTACAATAAAGACCGAGGATCGATATTCTTCCAGTATGGTCCCGAGCAAGCTTGGTTAATAAAAGATTTATTATACGACTGAAGTTCAAAGGGACACAAATGTGGTATCATTCGGGACCATTCGGGACAGTGCCCGGTCCAATACTTAGAGAATATTGGACCGGCAATAGAGCATTTTGATTGGTTGATTTTAGTTATTGGCCCTCTGACTGCCCGAGTCGTGTAATAAATATCAGTTGAACTACGTTAAAAGAAGTAAATTCTTCATTAAAATGTCATTTCCAGTCTGCACCACCTTTCCAGTCCACCTATGTTTCCAGTTTTGGTGTTTCACTATTCTACCAACGAGAGTGAGGACAGCCTTATTGTTTTTGTGTTAATGAAAAGGTCTCTGTTCCAGGTCCGACCGATTCACCGGAATGTTCTTTTGTAATAAATTTTACTCTCTAAACTTAGGGAGTCAGAGCTTCCTTGCAGACTAGTATAAGCTACTACTGGATGGAACAGGTGTTTCTCTATAAAACTGACTTCCATAAACTACGACGCTTTAATTACATACGGGAATAAAAAAAAAACTTAAGTTCACTAGTTAGCCCTTCAAATACAAATATTGTATCATGTTTTAGGGAAAGAGTTAGTAGATAAATTCATGATTTCAATTTACACATTTCTCGAGAGCGGGGATATTCAAATGTTTGGGTTCTCCTGGGAATTCAAACCTCACACTCGGACCTTTACATTCGAATGCACTTCACTTAAGAGAACTTGTAGGCGAGCTACCCTCCACACCAGCTTTGTATATGACGAACGTTCTGTGTACTGCTAGTGCAAGAACATTGAAACTTATTTGTAACTGAAATTATGTGACCCACGGTCAAAGCCGGAAAAAAATAAAGAAAAAGACAAAAAAATATATTTTTAGCGTAACAGCATTTCATCGAAAACTTACCTCAAGGAACTTGTTTAATGTAATGTCACGCGAACTAAAAAAACAGACCGTGAAAAAGAGAAATAAATGCTCGTTAGACATGCACTATTGATAGCAAAGAAGAAGCTTGTGCACTAATCCCTTCACCTTCCCAGATCTGTAGAAAAATTTTCTTCCTGATTGTTATGCATCTACTTATCATTTATTTATATAACTGGAGCCGAAAGATCAAGGTGACACTTTCAAGTCGATGAGGTTGTGAATTTTCATTCCTTATTAAGGCAGCGTAGAAAATTTCCAAAACGTAACTCACTTTTCTGTATAAAAAATGCGCATGATATTGTCAAAAGCAGTAAATAACTCGACAAACAAAAACGTGGTTGCAGAAAGTGGGAACAGGAATACTCAGCTCACCTGGCCTTCAGAAAGATTTGATGGCAGCGCTTTGTTCTCATGGCGAAAGACGACTGTGGAAAAAGGAAATTAATAATCTTTAATCTGTTTGGCTTTTTGACGTTTCCACAACCTGAAATTAAGCCATCATCAGGGTAAACAGAACAACTTAACGTTTTAGTAAAAAAAAACAAACTTGGCAATCACAAAGACTTATTAAATCGAGTTACAAACGGTTCAAAACGACCCCTCAGTTGTCTCGGATGTTAACATCCTTTTAGTGCCATTTGACGATAATTTAGCTGGGGACCAGGCCCTCATAATTAGTCCTTCAGCACCAGCGTTTCTTTGTCGCGGGAAAGGATGAGGCCTGGGGCAACATGAGCCCGCGAGAGGTCTGCAGGGGGTTGACAATTGATAGTTAGCACTACACCCTCGGTAGACCCTCAACCAAACGATTACATGTACACAATTATGTTCCCTTCCAGATACAGTACGCTACCGATATATAGTTCAAGTTATAATCTCCAAAAGAAGTTACTCTCGATACAGGTGACATGATATTTCTTGAACTTTTTTCTGTAATGGCTCACCTTTGAAACAGCCATCATCATCCACATCGCTTGCTGTGGGTACGTCACTAACAGTTTGGCGATAATCTCCTGAACAATATAGAAAAGAACGAGGACAACACAACAAAATTGTTTCCACACGACACTGCAAAGCCGTTTTTATTTATCTATTTATTTGTTTATTTATTTATTACAATTTAATGACAATAAACAACATCATCATTAGGATAGTCTACAAAAGAGTCACAGACCCCATACAAAGGCAGACCAGTGGTTCATCAGTGATACACTCGGCTGTGCTTTGTGTGTCACTTTTTTGTTTTTTTTGTTCTTACCCCATTTTGACGTCGCCGATGATCTATTACTGAACCTTTGACGCACAGCGTTACACACACACAAAAAAGGTACACATAACGCACTCTTCCGATTGGTCGTTGCCCATGACCTATCAGAGAACAAACTTATGACTGATGTTACAGAAAAAGTGTGCATTGTTTTATTTAGAATGATCCCTACAGCTTTGAAACGTCAGACTGTGGTAAGCACATCAGAGGCACACCCCTAAAGTGCTACTTTCACGTGCTTAATAAAGTCTGATGTCCTCTGACATGTATTATTGAATAGAAGCATGGCAAAACATGGAGGCGGTCTCTCACTGATACCTACCTCGAGCTGAAGGAAGACCGTTTGGTTCGCATGGCAAATGCGAGAAATAAGTAGAGAGAACGCCGTGAGGAATTGGTAGGCTGGTAGTTTATTGGTCAGATCTGACATAATCTGTAGTAAAGAGCGAGGAAAACTACAGTTTAAACTTGATCATGATACGAGTCTTAATAGATCCACTGTGCTTCGTGGTTAAATTTCATTCATGGTTTACACTTTGTTTTCCATCGTTTCAAAATATAACCTTACCGAAAAACTCGTGATAGCGAATAAAATTCATTCAAACCTCATTGCAATCTGCCAACTTTTGCCTTTTTCCTCCTCTATCAGAAGCTTTGGTCTGTCGACCTTGGTTGAGTATAAAAAGGTTTGTAAGTTTGACATTAACAAAGCTGATCCAGTATATAATAATTATTATCGCTTCAAAACAAGAAACAGTCCCGGTACTAGACATGGAGTAAGTAGCTGTCTTGCAGGCAACTGAATTGAACTACGTAGGAGATAGTCGCTAAAGTGAGTGACGAAGACACGAGCAGTAGGGGAAAAAAAAAACAGATGTGGCAGAGGAACTCGTATTAAACCAGCAATTGTTTGAAATAATTGTGCACTTCTCGTCTATGCAATACCACGGAGGCAAGCATGAGTGTGGGTGGAGATCATACGCAATTATTGGATGAGTTTAAGCATGATATCATGACTCGGCTATGTCTATTTGGGAGAAATCAATTGCCAAAAGCTGCCCTATAAAACGCAAGCCGCTGTGAAAAAATTCAAATTCAATAAGTTATTCATGTTAAATTATTTTGTTGCCATATGTATTTATTTATCGATCTTTTTTTATTATAAAATAACAACGCATTACCTTGATCAGAAACTGTGGCGCCAAAATTAAGCCAAATACTTAGGAGACGAGGCATGGATTGATAGATAAATTTGTTTCCGAACTGAAGAGACAGTCCATAATGTTTTAGAACAAATGGAATGAAGTCTCTAGAAAGAGAATGATTCACATGTAGAGTTAGCATGGAAGTCTCAAAAAGAGTATTGGAATCTGTAAACAAGGTTAAAAGCCAAATCAACCATTATGGAGGATAGATGTCGTTAAGGTAACAAATAAAAATGAGGGCATCAATGAAGTCCCTGGAAAGAGAATGATTCACACCGAGTTAGCATGGGAGTCTCAAACGAGTACTGAAATCTGTTAAACATGGTTAAAGGACCGAATCAACAATACCAGAGGGTAGATGTCGATAAGGTAGCAAAAAAAATGAGGGCAGTATTTTCCTCAGTTAGCGCCGAGGAAGTCACCATGGCAACTACGTGAAAGCTCCCTTCTAGGTGACCTGGATAGTATTTGCGGTGAACATACAAGACAAACGAGTGAAAGAAACTTAAGACAGTAATGATAGCATTAGCATCACAAATTTCTTGTACTTACACATAAAATTTGGTGGATTTTTCTTCTCCTTCCGGACAAGCTGACATCAACTTGTCATAGTATTTTCCTAAATAGAAATGTCCATTTTCCCAGTTTCCATGAAGAGCAGTAACTTCCTATGATAAAAGAATTAAGACTGTGAATGACGACTGCAGGGCTTTTATAACCGCCTCCCGGTTAGCTCAATGGATAGACCGCTGGACTGTTGTGCGGGAGGTCGAGGGTTCGAGCCCCAGCCGGACCAACACTCTGGGTCTTAAAATAATTGAAAAAAATTTGCTACCTTTCTATAACATCAAGAAATGGTTAGATATTCTAGTCTTCTCGGATAGAGACGAATATATGGAGGTCCCGTCTCCTGCAGGGTTAGGGGACGTAGGAGACATTAATTTCCCACGCACGAGATTACTGTGTGATGGATGTCCTCCCCTGGCGTGGGATAGGTAGGAGGGTGGACTAGCACGAATGGTTCCTATGTTCCTTTCTAGTCCTTCCCCGCTGCAAAACTTAATGCAGTGAAAATGGACTAAACTAAATTAAATTAAATTATAAGAATAAGAGGGGAGAAGAATATAAGCATATGAGCAAAAAAGAAAAGAAAAAAAACAGCTAACAATATAATGTCATAGTCTGGTCCATAGGAAGAGTTATTTATGTGAGGAAAATTTCATACGCATTGATGAACTGCAATCAAAGTAATTTACAGAGCTTTAAAGCTGAAAGAGACAAACAAATAAACAACAACGAAAACAAAAAAATCCCTCCACCAGTCTTCATGGAGACAGTGGTTGAATAGTGATCGGGTGCATCAGCTGAGCACCAATCTGAAACTAAGTGGCCCATTTCTGATTTAACTGTAGCCTCTATCTTTTTGATATAAGAATTTGATCGTAAGTCTTGAGATTAACAGCTACATCCTCTTAAACCGCGAATACGCCCCAAGTTGGTCGTAAAAACTGAGTATAGACATCGCATTACCTTGTACTGTTGGATGGCCCGATTAGCTGCATAATGTGCTGTCTCCTCCATCCATCGGCCAATAAGTAGCAAGGCCTAAACGAAAAAAGAAAAAAAATTTAGGTCCGTATTTTTTTTTTCACTTTAAAATTTTCAATTGTATTGGAGTGACTAAAAATAAGTACTCTTCAAACTTCCCGCGTGCATCCACAACTCGATAAAACATGAACCAATACTTTACTATAGACCATGAAGCGAGACAAGCGCTATACTTCTAACAATGTCTCGCTCTAAATAAGGACTGAAGCACTCGTGCGCAACACAAAAAGACGCAGTCCCACAGCTACTAACCTTTGCATGGATAAATCTGTCCATTCCCCCATCTGATATTGTACTGCTACCATCAGGCCACTGTTCACTGTTAAGAAATATGACCAAAAGCTATAATGTTAACTTTGAAAGGATGTTTCTGGCTTGTGAAAACGTCAGATACAAAAGGAAAAAAATTACCAGGCCTTATTCTATAGTTTCCAAAACTTCCGTCCGATGCACGGAGTCTACGAAAGCGAGGGGAGGATATTGTTTACATAAACTTTGGATTTAAAGCTTTTATTCTGTCCGTATCCTTCTGCAGCGTTTTTGTACCAGAAAGGTATTTCACAAAGATGAACTATGCATAAAGAAATGGCTATCTTAAAATTGACAGTGAAACTTACAAACTATTCGGAAACAGGAAAGAATTCTCATCAAAAGCAAGGGCAACATATTGCAGAGCTCACCTGACAGCTCGTTGCAAACTTATCAGAGCGCTATGAACATCACCCTGTCACAACACAAGAGTGATACACAACTTTTTAGTAATTAAGATACAACCCGAATATGATATTTAATGGATTACATGAAACTGTGCCGTAATAGGATTCTCATTTTCCCCTCACCTCTTGAAATCAAGTGTTGAAAAAAGAAAAAAAAGCACCAAAAAAAAATGGTGATGGAACGCATAAATTTATAAAACCAAGAGTATGGTAAGTGGACCTGTTGCTTTGGTCACCATGGCGACTGGTGAAAAATTTAAGCGACTAAGATTGTAATATAAGTCGCCAACCTAGTGATCTGTGTTTAGCGGTCATGTACCAAGTTGTAACGCTTTTATAACTTAGTTTCCATGGCCAGAAGTCTGCGTGAGATAAAAATTTCAATGAAAAGTTTTCCTAAGCTGCGTCGTTTTCTTCCATAAAAAATTTCATCTTTCTGTCCAGTTTCCCAGATATTACGACATGAGATGTCGCTGAATCGGCAAAAACGAATGGCAACTACATAATTACCCTAAAGGAAGAAGGCGTGCTCAGCAGTTTAGTGGGTAACGTGGAATTGAAATGAAATAATATTTCTGGAGAGTAAACTGTTATTTTTGGAGAGCAGTAGAACTTTAGATCGGCACCATATCAAGTGTTCAATTCGTCGTAACCAGGTTCTTCCAGAAGAAGCAGAAGCGATCGTCTAGCTTCTTTAGTGTACAATCCACAAAGCAAGTTTCTTATTGATAAGGACTGATTCGGTCCTCTTACTTGACTGGCCATCCATTTTGCGCGTTCAATACATAAACTTGGTAAAGCGAAGGCACTGGCGCTTAAAAGCGAACTGTCAGCAGTTTGGACATGACCGGCCCTAGAGGAAAGAATAGATTTTTTTTATCATTTGTTAGTTGAAGTGTTTTTTTTCTTCTGGCCTTCTCAAGAAAACATTACATAAGGGTAAATTCCACTTTTCGAAGTAACTGTCAACCGATGCGTTCATTACAAGGATCATAACTTATTAGTCGCCGTTTGCGTTTAATCGAACCGGAAAGTAAGTTTCCGTCTATTTTTTGTAAAAAAAAAAAGGCATTTTGGCAAATATGAAAATGCAAGACACTAAGAAACATATTCAACCAAAAACCGACACTTACACCCTGGCTGCCTTTGCACTCTGAAGCCAGCTTTTCCCTTGTTCTTTCTGTAACTCCTCGGAACTAAAGGCAATTTAAAAACACGACATTATTTCAAAATCTTCTCTTCTTTGTCTTGGAATCGTCCTCGCATCTTCCAGGGGCTGCTATGTGTTTTTTTTCAATTACCAGTGTATAATTTCCTTTGATCAAAGCAGCCATACATGGAATTTCCCGATACGTTATTCCCTTGAGAGGGTTTCATAATGACACGTTTGCAAAGCACTGTTAATTTCTAACCTCTTTTATTACTAAATGACTTGCGTTTTACGACACCGGAAGTGTTTCCACACCGGTAGTTAGTTCTGTCGCTAACCTGTCGCGACTAGAAGTTAAGGACTGACATAACTGTACTTTTGTGATATATCAAAACTTTCTTTTTTTGTTTTGTAAACAACAGAACTTGATCCCAATTAAGGCAATCGTTTAGTTTTGAATTAGGGATATCAGGAACATTTGACGGTTAACACTGGCTTGCTTATTTGATGATTGACGGTAAAAATATTGCGTTTTTGACGGTTGACGGTTAATATTTTGGCCATTTGACGGTTGGCGCGGGTTAACCCCATTGAGACTCTCTCTTAAGATATCTAGTAAAACCAAGTCAAACAACAAGATGCTGATAAAACTATTCAAGGAAAAAATTTGGTTTTATCAACTGAGTCGATGCTGTAAATTTGCCGCCGCAAAGAGTTCCCAAGACTGACATTTCCAGGGCTCGACAGTAACTTTTCTACTTACTAGCCAAGTGGCTGTGATATCTTAGATGTTTTTAGATGCTACGACAATTTCAGTCTGTTTACTAGCCAAACTGACTGGTGGAAATTGAAAACCACTAGCCAAAACTGAATTTCTACTGGTCTGTGGCTAGTGGACTACCGTTAGTGTCGAACCCTGCATTTCGAACGTTAGACCTTCGTCTGCCTATTAGTTCGGAGAGCCACAATTCCTCAATTCGCTCTGACGATGTGCTAAGGTTCCAAACGCCAGCTTTAGAAACTCTTTACAGTGACAAAATTAACACAAAAAACTGAGTTGACAAAATCAAATTCTCTTTTTAAACCCCCTCACCGGCGCAGCACCACAGTTTCTTTAGAAATTTTCCCCTTTTATTCAAGGAGACACTAACCTTGGTAACAGCTTTAAAACAACTCGTCTCAAATTTAAGATTGGTTCTCTTGTGCGAAATGATGTCTACAATACAGATGGTACACGATAAAAAAAATAAATAAATAAAAAAACCCTCATTGTTAACATATCACAAGCAGTTCTGACAGGAGTGCTCTGAGTAAAAATAAGAAAAAAATAAATATACTGTGAGCCATCAGATCTTAGATCTCATCTATCAACTATGATAATAATAATAATAATAATAATAATAATAATAATAATGATAATGATAATGATAACTACTGTCACAGACCTGCGAAATGTGCAAACGTGACTGCCAGCTATTTGTCACGCCCATTGTTTGGATACCATCAGCCTCTAGAAGGAAGTTCCGCTGCACTGCTTCCTCAACCTCACGTAGCATGTGAAGCCTTCATGTCACGATCGGTTAAAAACGAAAAAGAAGTGAACATCGTCGTAAAAATAAACAAAATTAGTATTTTTCCAACAGAGAACCATACCACACGCACTTAGTGAAATGCTTGTAAAATGCAATCTACATAGGTAGAAGGGACGACTGGTTTTAAAGGCCGGCAAAAATGCTGCAGTTTATGATGAGTTTCTCAAACGCTCATAATCGTTTGTTTTTGCATTCGCACATTGTAACTGAAAAATGGATGTCAAGACTCTAATAGTCCGACAGTTCAAAATGCTTGGAATAAAATTGCACGTCTTGTGCGGTCAAGGCCCCTCCCATCTCCCGCTCTCCTTTGCTAGATTTATTAGGTTTCGTAACCATTTAATTCAGCTATCCAGGGTTACCTTTCGTCTTCTATATCCAATATGTAGCACAGATAGTAAAGTTTAAAGACAATTCCTTTAATTAGTGTTTTATATCAAACAGAAATATGGTCTATCTCGCCAGGAGTTCCATGCGGCTCATTACTAGAGCATTCGACCATTGTTCCAGAGAACATGGAAAAACATGGAAGAAGAGATAATATAACACGAAGAAACAAACATAACTCTGGATAGAGAAGTCCATTAAAATGGATGGCAAAGGAAGCAATTGAAAATCTCAGCTGAATTTTTCTACACGATCTAAGGAGGACGATGCCGCTTCAATTATTCACATTTATTCACATACCTGACAATATGCTCATAACCGCGTTGATAGGACCCAGACTCCATGCTTGCGGCGGACAGGAATCCCATCTGTTGACTGCGAACTACCTTTAGTTGACGTCTAAATTCGTTCTCGTTCTTGTAGTGAAAGATATTCAAACAAAGAAAAAGCTAACAATTTTTTCCTGCTGTTGTGGCACTTATTCATGCTCTTGACATAAAGCATAAGTATCTTGGATGCTAAGTCATTGCAAGTAATTCCCTAGTAATAAAATAATTTGAATATATATATCAACAAAGTTGAAATGGTAAATTGGCCACCGTTACGATTATAAAGGCTGACGTTTCGAGCGTTAGCCCTTCGTCGGGGCGAATGGTAATCAAGTCAAGTAATCAAGTCAAGTTTCAATGAGAGATCACTGGCATCCATTTCCTTCCTACCCAATAACTTAACACAATGACTGGCTCGAACCCACACCTTTCTAGCGACTAAGCATCAGGCGACTACTTACAAAAGAAATCGATAAGCAACGTTATCGTCAACACAAAACCTACAATAAAAATGCTATTCCTAAGCAGGTTCCTATCACGAAAAACAACGAGAATTGCAAGAAACAATAACCGAAACCTTTTCTTTGGCAGCTAACAGGATTCTTCCTAATCCAACATCCCAGTCACCAACTCCTCTTTCCTGAATGCATAAAAAGATTTATAACATAACCAAAGTAAAGCGCGCGCTCTGATTGGTCAAGTTAGCGTCCCCCATTTGCCCATGGGTGTACGCTGCTGACGTGAGCAAATGCAAAGACTATTTTTCCGCGCGCGCTTGTTTTTTCTGGTCACGTAAGATTTGTTAAATAAAAGGGAACTCGTTAGCTACAATGTATCAACGCTATGTTATAAAACAAATGGTAAACACCACAGCGTACACTATTGAGTTATGGATGCCCTTGGGAGGTTTGCTAAGCACTCAAGAAGCTAGAGTTGCTCTCGGCTATCGCCTCACGCGACTCTTACGCTTCTTTCGCGCTTAGTAACCTCCCGCGTGCATCCATAATTCAATAGTGTACGCTGTGGTGTTTACCATTTGTTAATTATAACATAACCAAAGTAAAGCGCGCGCTCTGATTTGTCAATTCAGCGTCCACCATTTGCACATGAGTGTACGCTGCTGACGTAAGCAAATGCTAAGACTACTTTTCCGCGCGCGCTTGTTTTTTTTTTTTCTGGTCACGTAAGATTTGTTAAACAAAAGGGAACTCTCTTGCTACAATGTATCAATGTTGTCATAAAACAAATGGTAAACACCACAGTGTACACTATTGAGTTATGGATGCACTTGGGAGGTTTGCTAAGCACTCAAGAAGCTAGAGTCGCTCTCGGCTATCGCCTCGCGCAACTCTTACGCTTCTTTCGTTCTTAGCAACCTCCCGCGTGCATCCATAACTCACTAGTGTACGCTGTGTTGTTTACTATTTGTTAAAAAGTATAAACTAATAACCTCAACAAGGCTTTGGAAATGCATAGAACAGCGCATAGAGAAGGAATGCAAGAATAATTCATTAAAAGTTCGGTACGTAGGAGTTGCATCCTGTCAGAGTAAAAAAATTCGAGTTACCTTTGTTGTAACTCGAGAAAAAAAACCCTTGTCTAGGTTGTTCAAATTTTAGTAAAGTTAATCCAAAACACCCACTTTAGCAAGTTCTCAGTACGGAGTTCTGATTCAATGTTCTGTACTTCAACACTGTTACTTGCGCCAAATTCCAGACAAGCTTAGGCATAAAAATTCACCGTATTCACAAAATGCACTGATAAAGAGGTAAGGATGAGCTATCGGTGCTGATAGTCTTCGAAATTTCTTGACGTGTTACGGGCGCATTTACAATAACGTGAAAAGTCAATTATATTATCAAAGTAATACCAGTTTAAGATAACTTTCAAGAGAGTCCCATTGCCCTAGTCTCCAGGAAGCCTCAACACGGTAGGCGTTCAGCGACTTCTCCCATTCAGGTCTGAGATCAACGAATTCAAAAGGCATTAGCTACCATATTACCGTATCAAAAATCAAAAAGAAGCACACTATCATCAGATTATAAGACAGTGGTAAGAAAAAGAAAAGTATTAGTAGGTAGAGTAACTTCTCTAGGAAGGTATTGCATGAAAGGCCGAATACGCTTTGAGGATATAATGAGACATGGCTGGCAAAGCTTTGAAACTTCGAGGTTATAGAGTTGCCATAGGTGTAGAGTCCTTTGTGGGAACTCAAACACTGGCCAGGTTCGATTACCCACGGTAGGATAACGAGTAAGTTATAAAATCCAACTTATGCACAGCTCACGTAACATTAGTCTGTCATTGTGGTTACTATTTCAACAAACCTGCGAGTAACAACTCCATCCACGTGAGTAAGAGCGGTGGTCACCTGACCAAGATCAATAAAACACTGCAACAAGCCCTAGAAAAGGAGTAAGGAACAGTATAAATGACAATAAAAATACTCCTTGAAAGTTGTTACAGATTTGTCTCAAACGTGTGGCATAGAAAAAAACTAGTTCCCTAGAACTGTTCCAACCTCAGCCAGTTATGGTTTCCGAACTCTTTGGTGAGCCACGCCATATACTAGGTTCAGTAGTGGCCAGCGTCCAACATACATTTGTACAGCTAAGATAAGTAATTTCAAACTCGCAATGACTCTAGAAATCTTGTTTGAGAGTTGACTCTCAAAGTGTTATTTGTGAGTTAGGAATTACAATTTAAAAACAACTACAATTTAAAAACAGAGCTCGTTTTTGAAACAGATGAAAAGATGTTAAGTCCAGCTTCAACAAACCCTGTCCTCACCTTGTGATGTCCAATCTCACCCGGTTCTTCTTGAATTGCTCTCTCGTAACGAGCAGAAACGTCACATAATTTTCCTACACCATTGAGTAACAAAAATTGCTAGTCCAAGCACAAGAATGTATGTTGATTAGTTTTTATTCAAATTTAAACCTACATTCTCTCGGCTGAAACAGCACCTGACCAAGTAAAACTTTGTAAGATAAATAACTTAGGGGTTACAGTTTGTACTGCTTATTTGGATGTTAGTACAAATTTTGAGGTGTAGTTTTATATCTAGCAGTTTTCATTTTCAGCCAAAATTTGGCAGATGCATTTCAACAACCAACTTGAGAGACAAACATCTTTACAAAGGACAAGGCACAATTACCTCAACCCTTTCACTCCGAAGATCTCACCATGAATTCTCCTTTTTATCTACTATACAATTCTTATGAGGTCAGTTTGGAGAAATTGGTATTGGATCCACTACTAATCCTCTAATTGACATCATTCTTTAGTTCTTATTAACCGAGCGGGAGGTCTGTATGGGAGAATCTCGACCGAGGTCAAGATTCTCCCATACAGACCGACCTAGCTCGGTTAATAAGTTGTTTATTATATGGCTGTGCCAATTTTTTATGTTCTTTGTACCTTTTTTTTTTCTAGACCGGTCTAGATGCCGGTCTAGAGGGGAAAATCTAGACCGCTTTCAATATTGATTTGAGCAAATCAAATTCGTGAATTCGGTAGTTCCCATTCCTTGTGAGACACAGCTATATAACAATTATTTTTATTATTGGTATGCTTCTTATTGCTTGATCTTGCGGAGATTTCTGCCTAAGTCACTCATGGGAGTTAAAGGGGTCTGAAAGAGTTACGAGCTATGACCTCTCACTACCTTATCTCGAGTGTGAACAAGTGTTAAGAGAGTGAGCAAGTGTGAGTGTGAAGAAGTGTGAACAAGGGTGAAGCCATGAAGCCTAATATAGTTAAAAGGGTCTTACAGTACCTGAGCTTTTCTGATCAAGGATCTGTTCATGGAGAGTGGGTTCCTGCTTCCTGCTGGCTGCAACCCCAGCAACTCCATCAGGTTCGTCCAAAACTATGTAGAGCTTCTGTACAAATCCCAGATGCTGGTGGACATCTTGCTTCTGACTCGAGATGAATGCTTCAAAGTGCATTAAGGCACGGGCATATGCCTTACAGTGGAACGATGCGTAGGCCAGCACATCCTGTAACATAATGAAGATTTCGAACCACTTTTACTGCAAACACAAACGTCAAAATCCCCCGCCTTCCTTCCAATCCAAGCAAAAGAACCAAGTCAAGTAGATCCCCACAGATACAATCAATGCGTTCGCCTCGCCCACAAACTAATTTCAAAATTCAGCATCATTTAGTAGTGAATTCAAAATCCGAAGCAAACTCAAGTTTATTTGAATGTGAAGCCAATGTCTACATTGAAAATTAAATCCTTCCGAGCATGAGCCACTTTCTGATTTACCTGGGGAATTTTTTCCAGGAACTTTTCTACGGCTTTCTGCTCATCTTGAATATCTAAAATACATAAAGAAATAAGTAAGGAAATAACTAAGTAAATAAGGAAGAAAATTAATAACACGCACGTTTAATCTTCAAGATGGAAAGCTTTTTGACGTTTTTTTTCCTTTCGATATCATTATTACATGACCAATCATGCTCATTTACCCACGTTATTTGGCATCAGGTGAACCTGGAAGTAAAACCGATCGTTTCCTGTCAAGTCCAAGTGAGGGTAGCCAAACTACTCTTTCAGTTAACCTCAGTTTGCATATCCTCCAAACTGCTCTCTATACATTTCATAAGACGCTGATCGGGACCGATATTTTTAGGAGAAACTAGATGCCAGTTACTCTTAACGATCAAAGGGTTATGGTCAAATCAAGTGTGATTTCACTATCACTAACAACTTTCCTCTTTAGGAATACCCTCACGCGAACGATGACACACAACATGAAAGCATTATGATAAAAGTGCATTATCATCTGATCAGGGTTCCCTATGATATTTACCTTCTATTATTATATGGCTGTATCTCACAAGGACTGGGAACTACCGAATTCACGAATTTGATTGGCTGAAATCAATATTTAAAGTTAGCTCCATTTCCTGCCTTTACAAGCACACACAACCCACAATTCCTCTATTCGCTCCGACGAAGGGCTAACGCTCGAAACGTCAGCTTTTGTAATTGTTACGGTGGCCAATTTACCATTTCAACTTTGTTGATATATCCAAATTATTTCGTTACTCCCACCGACGCAGCCCCAAACAGTTTCTTTCGGAACTATGAGCCTTTAACATTTAAAGTTGTCTAGATTTTCCCACCTAGACCGGCATCTAGACCGGTCTAAAATAAAAAGGTACAAAGAATATAACAAATTGGCATACAAGATACAGCCATATAATAAACATCTTATTAACCGAGCTAGGTCGGTCTTTATGGGAGAATCTTGACCTCGGTCGCTGGTACAGACCGAACGCAGTGAGGTCTGTACTGGCGACCTCGGTCAAGATTCTCCCATATAGACCTCCCGCTCGGTTAATAAGAACTAATTAGTAAGAGGAAATGTGGCCAAAAATCGAACATTTTCAAAATATGGTGGTAACAGCCGAAAAATCGATTCGGCTCATATTTTCAAGTTGGGTAGGCCTTATGGGGAAACAAAGCACTGCATACTTCGTTTGGCTGAATATCGATTTATTTTCGAGAAAATCGATAATAGCTGAATTTCGTCCAAATGCCGCTTTTAAAGCTCAAAATTTCAGACGAATCTCGGAGCGTCCCGCCACGAATTGAAAACATTTGGACCGATGACAACTACCAAATCTTGAAAAACAACATCAATACATAATTTGACAGCAATTTGAGCAATTCTTTATCATTTATTTACACCGCGTAATTGAATTTATCCGACCTTCTTCTAACAAGATTAAAAATAAGTCAAAAGTAACCTGTTATTTAACTATGTGCTATACAAAATAATCGACTGAAAATCTGGCTTTTGGAAGGTGAAGTGGGGTTCTTTTCGATCTCCAAAGGATTTTTTGGGGAAAAGATTCTCAGTGCGATTTAATCAAATTTTATAGTTGGATAAATTGAGCTGATTTGACAATGCCGTCAGTTATTCGAAAATGTACACATTCACACACAAACTCGATTGTTTCGCATTTTACATCCAATCTACAGCTTATTTAATATAATATCATCTTACCATCCATACTGCTGTACACTGTGACTTCGACAGACGACCCAGAAAACGGGAAACAGTAATTATACCTCTTCTTGCCTGTTCAAGGCGGATTGAGAGCAATTCCGCTAGTCTCGGTTTTTCCTGGCCAAAAGATGAAGTTGACCTAGTTCTTAGCCGAGCTGCCATATTCTCTCCTCCTGCTGACATACATTCCACGACAATTTGTCCCTCACTTAGTGCAAAGTTTGGTTTGGGGTGAACGAGAGGCTCTAGTTCGAGGCGCAGAGTTCCTTCTGATATATCAAACCATGCTCAATAATATATCGCCATATGAAGCATTGATTGGCTTTGGACTTCTAGAAGAAGTAGTCATTCACTTCTTAAATTTATTATCTTGGAAGGAAGGATTTAAGGAGATAGGCACAACATGGGTTTGTTTACTTTCTTTTTTCTGGTTAAATCTAGATGTCAATCTTTTCCCGATGGGCGTGAACATTCTGGTCTGACCAGACAACAGGCTTATGTTAAATATTTCATTACCTATCAGCCACGCTCTATAATATTCGCCATATAATGCAATGATGGCTTTGGACCCGACCATATTTGAGGGGGATAGATCACTACTTGGCTACCTTCTTGGGCAAGAATACTAAATAACTAACTAGTTGAGTTGATTTTTCAAAGCCACTGTTTCCAAAGTGCAAGTATTTAATGTAAGTATACCGACTCGCACTCGAGTCTGTTGTGTCAGCTGGTGCAATGATTACTCGAAGCGTTTCTTGAGTTCCGAGATACGCAGAAATGGTTTTATTTCCAGATGTGAGCTTTTTTTGGACCGCTGCTGGGAAAAGATGGGTGTGAAAAATGTGAACGTGCTACATGGGTCGTAGTCTTACTACCGGCACGAGTAACTTAACAAGGCACAGTAGCCTCTGGAGAAAAAGTAGTAAAAAAATAAAGCTGTTGAACGTTGGCTTTTACAAACATTTCAGCGAAGGTTGTAGTTTTCCAGGTTTGACCCTTATAAAACTTCCTTTAAATAAACAAATATTCAAACACTACACTTTTCTTTGTCGCACATCTGTAGTGATGTATGATGGGCTATGCCCTTTGCAGATCTTTCGCTCTTTTTTTTGTCCTAAAATGAGCTTTATCCCCCAAAGTACCATGAAACATTCAATTATGATACATTAAATTATGATCGGAGGAGATAATTGTTTGCTCCTGTTTCGTATATGTAACACACGACCTTAGTTCCTGTAGCGACGTGCTTCATAGTCCAATGTTTTAATCTTAGTAGACCGGCCTCATATTGAATTCATTAGCGTTATTCTGCACGCGAGAAACATGTTTCTGAAATAGCAACATTCCGCTTACATTTGGTTCACGGTTCGGTTGTAGACTTATCATTAAACAAAGATCTTTTACGCATAGTATTTCAAAGAATAAACAAATATTCAAACACTACACTTTTCTTTGTCGCACATCTGTAGTGATGTATGATGGGCTATGCCATCATACATCACTACAGATGTATGATGGGAATAGAGAAACCCCGAGATAGGCTTTGTAAACAATCATTATCAGGAGGTGTTGACTATCCTGCCAAGTTCTATTGCTATTGAGGGAGCAATGCAACAATTTTAGGACTGCAATCCCCTTTTGTGATACAGCAATATGGACGGTAAGATGATATTATGTTAAATAAGCTGTAGATTGAATGTAAAATGCGAAACAATTGAGTTTGTGTGTGAATGTGAACATTTTCGAACAACTGACGGCACCGTCAAATGAGCTCATTTTATCCAACTTTAAAATTTGATTAAATCGCACTGAATCATTTCCCAAAAAAATCCTTTGGAGATCGAAAAGAACCACACTTCACCTTCCAGAAGTCAGATTTTCAGTCGATTACTTTGTATAGTACAGTTAAATAACGAGTTACTTTTGACCTATTTTTAATCATGTTAGAAGAGGGTCGGTTAAATTCAATTTGATTGTGTAAATAAACGATCAAGAATTGCTCAAATTGCTGTCAACATATGTAATGATGTTGTTTTTCAAGATTTGGTAATTTTTATCGGTCCAAGTGTTTTCACTTTGTGGCGCGACGCTCCGAGATTTGTCTGAAATTTTGAGCTTCAAAAGCGGCATTTGGTCGAAATTCAGTTATTATCGATTTTCTCGAAAATAAATCGATATTCAGCCAAACTAAGTATGCAGTGCTTTGTTTCACCATTAGGCCTACATAACTTGAGAATTTGAGCCGAATCGATTTTTTCGGCTGTTGCCACCATGTTTGACTTTAAATTATGGAATGTTTGACCGTTGGTAACATTCGTTCTTAATAATCATATAACCAAGCACTGTTACCCATGTCCACCCCAAGATAGCATTTACATGCTTTACACTGTTCTCTTTACATTTTCAATGGTCCTGAAAAGGAAAATTTGTTTTACAAGAGGTTCTTAAATTGGTGAACATTTTCTTTATACTTCTGACCTTTAAATTTGACTTGAGGGTTATAAAGTCGGAGGAAAAATTAGAGACCAGTCACCCGCAGGAATCAAAGAGTAAAAGGAAGGCCAAGAAAACGCTGCAGTTGACCGCCAAACATGATGATGAAGTACGTTGAAGGAAATATAATTTATTTCAAAGTGTCAGATTAACGCGGAGAAGTCACGGAAATCATTATTTTCCATGATGTGACTGTCTATGAAGTTCATCGAGGTCTCTATTCTTCAATAAAATGAGGAAAATCTGTTCGGATCAAAGAGCACTTTTCCACTGAGTGACACGAAACGAAAAGTAATAAAATCGACCAATTGGATGAAATTATAACGTAAATTCTTTAAAAATAAGACACGATTGGCTTTGGTTCTGCGTCTGATTGGTTAAGAAGAAGGCGCCAATTTTCTGGACCAATCACAGAGCCATCTATAACAAAACTTGTGAAATAACTCTCTGTTGAGAATTGCTCCTTCTTTTGGAAAACATTTGTATTTAACAAAAGAATGCTTAAGTTATAAAGGTACCTGAGATTGACGAACTGTTTCGATGTTTGGAGGTCACCAATTGTGTCTTTACGGCCAATCTGTAAGCCTTTGCTCTCGCCCAACGGTTCAAATAATCCAGGGCTGAAAATATAGTCTGAGCACTCATCTGGCGGAAATCTTCAAGGGAACAAAAAAAGATACGTGAAAACAAAGTTGAAGTCTGCAAAACAACCAGATTTACATGGCTCTTGGAGTATAATCCGGTTTCGGTAGCTACGATAACTGCCCACGTCTCCCCACCCCCCCCCCCCCTCTCCCCCACTCTCCCAGGATACTCTACAGGAAAAAAAAAAGGTAGGTTCCTATTGATACTGTTGTGAGGAAGGGGGAACTGTGTCAAAATCATGTTTTATGGGACAAGTGGAGGCCTGCTTCTCCTTCAAAGAGAAATATGAACCATTTATCATTGAAGCCCGCGTTCTTGTAAATGTACATTGTTGTGATTTTTACGTAGTTGGTTTACCAAGAGGACAGGGCGTGATATATAAAAAGATTTTTCCTACACTTGCGGAACCATTGATTTACTGATGAAACCTTTTGTTTAATCACGCTCTCGAAGCCTTTGTGAATTGTTTGAGGTCCATAATTTAAGGTCTAGCGCGCTTACTATAAGGTCACCGCGTGTCCCATTCTTTAAAACAAAGCCTCGCGAAAAGAACATCGCGCTCTTTCAGGCAGACGTACCTGAGGAGGGAGCAGGAAGCTCTTCATTTCTTTGAAGATGAGTGAGAACTGCCATGATCTCTCCGTAAACCTGATTATGAAATGACAAATGTAAAACCGGGCTTGAAAGAGGTCCTGATGCCTTCCTGTTTACAGGTTAGAGAGTCTTTCCTAGCTGATAAAGATAGTTTGCGCTTTCATCAGTGTTTTTCTCTAACTGTTCTGCATAACCTCTTTTTTAACTGTTTTATTTCCTATCCAGCTGCTAATGGCTGATCGTCGATCCCCCTACTCACCTCTTCGACATCCTCTTTTGTGCCATCTAACAGAACATACAACAACACGTGAGGCAGCAAGAATAACGCCGTCTTAACGTCATGCTGCAAAATAATGGGCGCAAAGGATTGGGAGATATTGACATACTTTCTATCATACGGCAATAACATAAAAAGTTAACAGAAGTTTCCATGCTCGGAAAACAGAGCCGTTTAATAATCTTCTCGATCAGAGTTTACCTTAAAAATTTTACTGCAAGCCTGGAATATATGGGATGGTTTCTGGCCCTTGACCTAAAAAAACAACAAATGAATCAAAACAAACAAACAGAGTCGAAGATAAACAATTCAATTTGTCCCTCACCCCCAAATTAGTCTAATTCAACAGATAAACCCATAAGGTTCGCATCTGTCCAAGCATACCTTAGTGATCATATATGATGTCCATGTGCTGACCCACTCATTGTAGACTCGGCCCTTAGTGCTCCTGTAGATGGGTTTAAGGAGACCAGACCAATTGGGAGTGCTGGAGCTGAGGTACCTGTTATTAGAACAAAAACTTAGCTCAGAGAGGGTGGTATGAGACAGTTTACATAGCCATGAACCGAATGCCATGATTTACTTGTTATCAAATACCATGAACGAGAGTCAGATATTTTCCTTACAGCCCAGCCTACCTCAGTCAATAAGCATATGACCACTGACTAAATTTGAAAAATTCAAAAAGTTTGTTTTAACTTAAATAGGACGCGTTAGACTGGCCCGCGCGGGAAAACCACAAAGGGATCTACGATAAAAACTTTCCCTTTATTTTTTCGAGTCAGAACAAGTATCTATCATTGGAACAAGAACATAGTTCAGAGAGGATGGTAATTGACAGTTTACATAGCCACGAATCGAGTACCATGATTAACTTGTTATCGAATATGATAATACTCTTCCCCCTCCCCCCCCCCCACATCCAAAGAAAACCAACTCAAAGAAATCTAATTTAATACCTCGTATAGAGTTCCACTACCCTCCCCTTACCTCCTTGCTCCAGCCAAAGATAACAACCTCAAAGAAATCTAATTTAATACCCCGTATAGAATACTACTGCTCTCTCCCCTTTCCCAACCCCAGGACGTATTAGAGCTTACACGGTTAATGTTTTTAAATTTGCACGGTGCAATGTATTTTCAAATTACTGTGTTATTCATACTAATGGTTTCTGGCATCAATGACTGCTCACGACGAAAAAAAAATTTTTTTAAAAATTTGAAGGGAGGATGGATTATGTTCCAAAATCATTTAAATGACTATTTTTGTTTTACATTGACAGGTAAAAACGAGCCATATAATATCCCGACGTTTCGGGCATATAAATGCCATAAGATAGCCATAAGAGCACGTCATCTTCAGTACGCAAGCACTACGACAACGACCACGCAGGTGCTGTCCCTGACGACCTTCTTAGCTGTTTCAAACTTCTCAAGAAGTGCATGAACAAATTTGATTGTGTTGTCAACGAAATGCTTTACATCAAAGAATTAACACCGAGTTTGAACGTGCAAACGGATTCTATCCGTGCTTAAGTATTTGTGTAGCTACCTTTCCTATGCAAATTAGTTGTAACTCTTGAACTCGCATTTGTTAATTTTATTTTCATTTGTACCCTTGATAATGGCGTCATGAAGTCGCCGAAACGTCGGGATATTATATCGCTTGTTTTTACCTGTCTATGCATTACTAAATCTTTGTTAATACGATTTTTGTTTTAGGTCGTGATTTATTGAAGGTCATTTCCTCAAGTAAAATACTACTTACTTTGAATATAAGTGAGGTCGAAGAACTTCTTGGATGTGCTCTGGAAATTTCTGCCACAGGTCATAGCCATCCCTATGCAGAATAAAAACGTTTATGAAAACCTTGGATTACAAACTGCCAACGAAATAAATCGTGTTATCACCCCTACATTCAATCCCGGTTTAATCTAGTGCCGTGGAAACCAATACACGGACATCGAGAAAAAACTCACCCGTCCTTCTTCGATTCACTACAGCCGTAAGTTAACAGAACTTCTTGAATGGCATAAGCAGAGCAGTCCTTACAAAAAAAAAAATACAAAATGCACGTGCATTAAACCAACGAAATGAATTTCTGATTATGGTGTGAATACAAGAACATCACAGACAACAATGAAACGCTTATAGTTTCTCTCGGGACTGAGGACATTAAAATTAATCAAGCGATTACTTTAAGCGCCGACGAGGAAAAACCAAACTGCCTCAAGCGCGGGCGGCCAAAAAGCGCGGGAAAAGGAGTGACTGACTTCCATCTGATTGGTGGCGTGAGTTTTCTGGACCAATCAAAGAGCGAAGTAAAGGAAAACCAAAGCAACACCGTATTACTTTCAACACCCAATTGAAAACTGCTCTAGTAAAAAGATAGCCTCAGTGGTCTTAACTAATCGCTGGAGGCAACGCAATCTCGAATTACTTTCAACACTCGATGGAAATTGTTTTGGTAATTCCACTGACCTCCACAGTCTTACCTGTGCCCTTGTATCGTGTGCAGCTAAGAACGCTTGCACCAGTTTATTAATAAGCTCAACAGCAAACTCCCTATCATCACAACCGCTCTGAAAACAGTTATAGTGTTAAATCCATGTTAAATCTTACGATGATACTACAGGAACTAGCTAAACAGGTTTTTTTTTTTTTTTTTGGAGTATACTTCTGTTCGAGTATGTCTGTGGCAGTGATCAACAACAGTATCACTCCTCACTCAAATAACCAAGCTTTAGGTTCAAATTCTGCCATTATTCTCAAGACTAATAAAGACATGCTAAGTCGAATTACGTAACAATAATGCAGTTTGAGATACAATGAAATATATGAAGTTCATATATTTCATATGTGAATAATGCAGTTTACAGTAAATGTTTTGAGCCTGGGGGTAACATGAGATCGTGTAGTCTAATGGTCCGGGGGAGTGTAGTCCTGAGAAGGACTGTTGTCAGTGGCGGCGTATGACCTTCTCTTGACTCTGATGATGACTTCTCTTGACTCTGATGATGACTTCTCTTGACTCTGATGATGACTTCTCTTGACTCTGATGATGACTTCCGCTCAGGTTGTCGAAACGTCAGTCACCACTGCCGACAAAAATCCTTCTCAGGACTACTCACCCGGACGATCAGACTACACTACTACAATAATACAGAACTTTGTATCAGCTACGTGAGCTTTCCTAGCATTGCTCAAAAGTTTTCTACAGAGGAAGCCAGAGAAGAGAAAAGTCCCCTAACCCACCCACCCTCGTCGTTTAGGCCATACTGCTACAATCATCACTCTAAGCTAAGCTGTTCCAGCACCCAATGATCAACCATTATTCCCATTGTTTAATTCAACCCAGGATAAATGGGGGTGTTGTCAAATAGAATACTATGCAGCACGTTTACTACATAAGGTAAATTTAGCACCAGAGCTCGTGTCACTAAATGAGGAAACATTATCTTTTAACCCTGTCACTCCCAAGATATGATTGTGAATTCTCCCCTGAGAATTCTCCCCTTCTTGCAAATCAGTTACGAGAATTTGGTGTTAGATCAAGTAACAACTTCTACATCATAAGTTTGAATTTTCTCCCTACCTGTTTGCTGGATAATATATGGGTGTTAAAGGGAGAGGTTACATGTGAATCACATGTGGGAGCTAAGGGGTTAAACAGAGCCACTGCTTCTGATCACAAAAACAATAATTCAATGATACAATACTAAGTGTGTCACTAAGACTTGAGAAGTACTAATTACAAATCACCATGCATGTATGCTACCTCAAAAACTGTTTGTTCATCCACAGGATCGTGCGTGAGCTTATCCAGTCTAACAACGAAATATATTAATTTAATCAAAGCGCAAAAATTACTTTGTTTGTGGTTCATCAGTTTACTTAAAGGAGAGCAAATGTTATCCTCACAGTACCAGTTTACCAGAATAAAAAACCGACGATAAATGAAATGAAACAGGAATGGTGATGGATATAAAGCTTGATTTTAGGGTTTTCAGTAAGTAGGGTAGCACTTTCAGTCAGAATGCACAAAAAAAAAACAATGATAGCAAGGTGTACGTCTATTTAAAGCCATCTTTTCTACGTCCTGCCATAATAAGGGGTGTACATTAAAACTGATAAATTCCTTTCTGATTTAAACACCGGGGCCCAGTTGTATAAAGGGCGCATAACGCTATCCGACGGATAAATCGCTATCCGACGGATAAATCGCTATCCGACGGATAAATCGCTATCCGGCGTATAAGTGATAGTTAAACGCATTGCGTTATTCACTGGACAGAGTTTTATCCAATGGATGGCGTTATCCAACGGATAGCGTTATCCAACATTCAAACAACCGGGGCCAGGCCCCTGTGGTTCGAAGTTTGGATAACTCTATCTACGGGATAAATCTCTATCCGGTTCTAGGCATGCACATTACGTTTTGTTAACATTTACCCACTGGATAGCGATTTATCCTATGGATAGGGATTTATCCTATGGAAAGCACTGTCCACCCTAAGGACAGGTGTTGCCAGGTATTGTGTAGCAGATCTCAGCACATACTTGTAATGGAAGATGAACAAGATCAAAGTTAAAGTTACCTTCCAGGATCGACGGCCCCCAGTTCACCGAGGCATTCAGCCACAAGTATCTTCACTTCGGCATCAGTCACACGGCAACTGGACATGAGCTATTAAAAATCAGAATTCCTTGCTATATTAGCCGGTGCTCTGTTTCTAGATCATGTTTAATTAACCCTTTGGCTCCCAAGGTATCATTACTAATTCCCTATTTCAAATACGAGTGGGGGAGTGGGTCGAGTTCGCCGCGAAAGTTTGTCTGGGATTGTTACTCGGGACACAAATCTATAGTAAACAAAGATTTGTGTCCCCCACTCGTTTTTGAAATGGGGAATTCCCCTTATAGTCTGCCATACAATTTGGTATTGGATAAACAAAAAATCCCCCATAATATATTTTTCGTTATTCCCATCACTTGTTTGCTAGACATTGTAATGATATTGTTCGGAGAAATTCTGTCTTGGTCCCTCCTGGGAATTAATGGCTTAACTACAAACAGAAAATAACTTGAGCTCAGATAATAAAGAACTAACACATATATCATTCTTAGCATGTCTTGTCACCTGATTATGAGTATAAATCAAGAACGGAGACATAGATGAAAGTCGTAGCTGTGAAAAGAATACTTAGTACTGACTTGGATAAAGCTGGAAATTTTGAAAAATAACAGATATACCATGATGATTAAAAAAAATTATTTTCTTGTTATATTAGCTGTTGGTCATTTTCTTCTGCACCAGGTTGAGACTACAAACAGAAGTTGCAGGAAAAGTCAACAGGCTATCGTTTCTTACCACACTTATAAGCTGCGGGATAATAGGATCAACGGTTTCATTGCTGAGGACATAGCCGTGTAAGGTGGCCTGAAAAAAAGGTAAAGAAAATCATGGACAAATGTATACATTTCTAGACAAGTAAGTGTATATACAACTATGGCTGGATGTTAAAAAACCAAGGTAGTGAAAATACGGCACATTTTATTGCAACGCAATGAGTTACGAAACAGTTAAAACTTTTTTTCTCTATTTACTTCAAAAACCGTAACCATTCGCTCTAACGAAAGGGCTAACGCTCGAAACGTCACCTTTGAAACCAAAATTATCCTGTTATTCCCACCGACGCAGCACCACAGTTTCTTTAGAAACTTACCCCCCCCCCCCCCCCCCATATCCTTGACAAGTTTGTTCCACGGCCGGGTTGCTACGGAAGTTGGAGAAAGAACCCCAGTAACAAGGACAGGACTTTTTAAGCGCGTAAGGTCAAAATTGTGGGCTTTGGACGTGAGAAGCTGAATGAGAAAAGCCTGAAAAGCCACAAAACTCACCTCAACAAGAGAAATATTTACCTGGTTATCATGAAGTAGCTGTTTGAGTTTTGACAAAGCATGTCTTTGCACATCAGCACTTTCATGAGATATTCCTTTCAGGGATTGCCGCAACTGAGCTCGAAAGTCCATTTTTTCCATACTATTCCCACTACACGTCCTCAGTACTGCATTGACTCGACGCAGTTCAGGAATATCCGGGAGAAAATAGATCTCATGAAAATAACCTCGTAGAGCAGCTTTGTTTTCTACAATCAGAAAGTGGAAAATCTGTGTGACTCTTGCTGGAAGCTTGTTCAGGTACGGCAACAGAGTCACAATGATTTGGCTTAGCATGTGGCCAAGGTTTGAAAGTTCCATATTCCGCACAAAGTTCTCCCACGCATCACATGATAGCTCGGGAAACCCTTCATCCTGAAATCTTAGACACAACCGCAGAATACCCATGACTTTGACTCGTACGTAAGTGATGTACTTTCGTCCCATCACTTGCATCAGTTTGGTGAGACTCTGAAGAGCTAACCTCTTCTCTTCCAGGTCAGTGTTTGTTAGGAGTACAGTGTTATAGAAGGCCAGGATACCTAGCAGCCTGGATTGTAGAAAATTGGCCTAGAAAAAGAAACGACGGTATTATTTCCACAATAACCATTAAATTTTGTTAAAACATCAAGATCAACAATATGGCCAAATAGTAAATTATTTTTATGGGAAAGTGAACTAATTCTAGGTTTCTTTCTTCTGATTGGGATAACGTCTTTTCTGAACATCTCGGCAGACAAGAGCCCAGAAAATTAACAATTAATGCAAGCCCAGGTTACTGTCCACAATCCATTAAAATTTTTTCCAGACAATATTTGGAACTCGCAGCAATACTGGCGCTTTAGCACTTAGCTATTGTTCTGTCCACTAGATCTTTTGTTTTTCTGTGGCCGTTGTGCTTTGCTTAAGTTCTTTGTTGTAAGGGAGGGAGAAGTTCCAAGAAGTTGCTGCTACCAATTGCGAAAAAGCCAGAAACATTTTACTGGTCGTAAACTGCAGCCTTACTTTATCTTAGCGTAATTTTATCTAAACGATGGATCGCGGCTTGACTCCAACAACAATTAGTTTTGGAAATAGAAAGATGGCAAGTTTTGAGCTCTGAAAAGAAAAAGATAAAGATAGTTTTCGTCTTGTCACGAGCGTGAGACGAAAAAGAAAAATTCTGGGTCCCCATGCGGAACTCTATTCTATTTACAAACATTACAGTAACGAAGGCTGATAGTTTCGAAAGAAACTGTTTGGGGCTGCGTCGGTGGGGGTAACGAAATAATTTGGATAGATCAACAAAGTTGAAATGGTAAATTGGCCACCGTAACGATTACAAAAGCTGACGTTTCGAGCGTTAGCCCTTCGTCGGAACGAATAGAGGAACTGTGGGTTGTGTGTGTGTGCTTTTAAAGGCAGAAAATGGAGCTAGGTCATTGGTGGGAATGTACCTCCATTTTCTGCATTTAAAAGCACAAAAACCCACAGTTCCTCTATTCGCTCCGACGAAGGGCTAACGCTCGAAACGTCAGCTTTTGTAATCGTTACGGTGGCCAATTTACCATTACAGTAACGACATTGCCGATCTTGGCAGTATGCAGGACGCGTGTCATATATGAATGAGCCATAGTGTATCTGTGGCTCAGTGGCTCAGAGCATCGGAGCGAGGAATCCGAAGGCCTAGGGTTAGATTCCTCGTGAGGACTCGTCTTGTCCCACGCTCGTGACAAGACGAAAAATATCTTTTTCTATGATATCTAGTTAGTTATGCCCCTACCAGATGTAGATCAGTTTTAAGATCCTTTGGCCCAGTGTAAGTGTCATCCTTCGAGGCTAGCATTGCCAGTCCACTAAACACCTTGCTATAACTAACGCTTAGATACAATAACAGCTGATTGTAAACACTCTGGGCCTCAGATCTCAGTAGGCTACCAAGCTCCACATCTGTCTCTTTCTGAAATAAACAACCCACAACAGAACTTATCCTGCCTCAGTAGGTCAGTCTGTATGGCTCCCCAAGCTTGCCTCGGTTACTGTCGCATGAAGCGACCAGAGGTATTGCTGCTCTTCCTAAATTGCATGCTGATGTTTCGAACATAGCCAACAATTGTCCGTCATGCACCGGTAAAGTAGAAGGGTTGATTATGTTATCAATTAGTCATTAACGACGGTTTTGAATCTCGCGTTCGAAAATTAGCTTTGTGACAAAACAGCCTCGAAGCTACGAACAATTGAAATAATTTGAAAGGAAAGTGACGCCGCGCCAATGTCTGCCCACAATTTAAACCCAAAGCTTGATACGTTTGGCCAGTCGCGCGCTAATATCCCGCCCAAAATTTCAAAGGAAAAACATTAGAAACAACTATTGGCTCGACAATATAATACAATACAATATTCTTTATTCTTTAACGAAGGTGACGTAATTAACCCAATGAGTTATCTGACTTACGGCCTTCACAACAATACAAACCCACCATCCCACCCCAGGGAGGACATCCATCACACAGTAATCTCGTGCGTGGGAAATTAACGTCTCCTACCCCAACCCTGCAGGAGGCGGGACCTCCATTTATTCGTCCCTGTCCGAGAAGACTAGAATATCTAACCATTTCTTGATGTTATAGAAAGGTAGCAAATTCTTCTCAATTATTTTAAGACCTTGAGTGTTGGTCCGGCCGGGGCTCGAACCCTCGACTTTCCGCACAACAGTCCAGCGCACTATCCATTGGGCTAACTGGGCGGCGGTTAAAGCAAGCTATACTTGGCGGCGGCGGCACGCAAGCTATACGTTCGTAGAAATCTTCAAAAGTGAATTCCATGTAATAGTCGAGGAGAGGAAGTCAGAAAAAGTCGATCACGTAACAGCACTATTACACCTAAGGTCTGACATCAGATTGATAGCTTGATACCCAGAGATAATTGCTACGATAATCGTAGCCTCAAATTGTAGGATCAGTGACTTGCTATTGATGGCGGCGAAGTTGTTTTGCACCAACATTCATGTGTTTAACAACTTTTCGGCAATACATCCGGAGCTACTGGACCAAATAAGATAAAAAAATTGGAGGAAAATTGTAACTTAATGTGGGATAATTTTGTTTGGTTAATTGGCTGGTTGGTTATCGTTACCATGAAACGGCTGCTAAGGAAGCTAAGAAAAAAGCGTGGTTTTGTGAAATACAGTCAAAAATGCTGAAAAGAATAAAAGGTAGAAGTCGTTCACTCGAAAAGTAACTTGCTATTGATCTTTGTAATCAAAGGCAAAAGAAATTCAGTGGACAGCTCTTAAGAGCTTGAGAACGTTCAAATTTGTTTGGAGGTTTTCATTTTGCGTCCTCGTTCTAGCTGCAATAGCCAAGAAATTTCAAGAAAGTGGTATAGACGGAAGACCCATTCACAGAATCCGGTCTGTATAGCTTTTAAACAACACTTATGCTACTTTAACGAAGTTATTCACCCGCGGAGTTAGAGCACATAAGCTTTAATGCAAGCTTTACTGAGGTTGCTGTGGACCTCTGAGAATAAGGAAGTTCTGGATATCTGCACATACAAGGCGTCATCTATCACTGAAGAGATAAAAGATACGTATCCTCTGCTAAGTGATACATCGAAAGACCGTCGTTTACTGTTCAGCAGATTTAAGAAACAGAGTTCATCACCGCAGTTATTGGGAAACGCTACATAAACATGGCGTTGCTTCTTGTTAAGTAATAGGGGCAAAGGGTGCAGGGCGCTAGGATATAGGTCTTGAGGCGAAAGCTGAGATAAATCGTCACTATTACTCTATGGATATAACACATTACTCCAGTAGACTTTCAGTTTACACCAATGCGTGAACCAACTACAGAATTTATAACCAATCAACAGGTCGTCATTATCTGATTGCTTTGTGTGTCGACTATGGAATCCATAAGTTCTAAAAACTGCTCCCGACTGCAGGAGGTTTGTCCGTCAATCAGGGATTCGATAAGCTCTAAAAAGAGCTCCCGATCGCAACAAGTTTATGCGTTGATCGGGAAGTCAATAAGCTCTGATAAGAGCTCCCGATCGCAAGAAGTCGTTGTGTCAATCGGGGAGTCAATGAGCTCTGATAAGAGCTCCCGATCACAATAAGTTTATGAGTCGATCGGGAAGTCATTGAGCTCTGATAAGAGCCGCCAATCGCAAGAAGTTGTTGTGTCGATCGGGGAGTCAATGAACTCTGATAAGAGCTCCCGATCGCGAGAAGTTTGTTGGTTGATCGGGGAGTCAATGAGCTCTAATAACTGCATCCGATCGCAAGAAGTTTGTGCATCGATCGGGAAATCAATGAGCTCTGATAAGAGCTGCCGATCGCAAGAAGTTGTTTTGTCGATCGGGGAGTCAATGAGCTCTGATAAGAGCTCCTGATCGCCAGAGGCTTGGTTGATCGGGGAGTAAATGAGCTCTAATACCAGCATCCGATCGCAAGAAGTTGCTGCATCGATCGGGAGGTCAATGAGTTGTGATAAGGGCTCCCGATCGCAAGAAGGCTGTTGTGTCAATCAGGAATTCAATGAGCTCTGATAAGAGTTCCCGATCGCAAGAAGTTCTTGGTTGATCGGGGAGTCGATGAGTTCTGATACGAGCTCCCGATCGTAAGACGATTGTTGGTCAATTGGGGAGTCAATGAGCTCCCGATCGCAAGAAGTTTGTCGGTTGATTGGGAAGTCAATGAGTTGTAATGACAGCATCCGATCGCAGGAAGTTAGTGCGTCGATCGATAAGTCAATGAGCTCTGATAAAAGCTCCCGATCGCAAGAAGGCTGTTGCTAGATCGGGGAGTCAGTGAGCTCTGATAAGAGCTCCCGATCGCACGACGTTTGTTGGTTAATCGGGGATTCGATGAGCTCTAATAAGAGCATCCGATCGCAACAAGTTTGTGCGTAGATCGGGAAGTCAATGAAATATGACAAAAGCTCCTGATCGCAAGAAGTTTGTTGATCAGTTGAGGAATCAATGAGCTCTGATTAGAGCTCCCGATCGCAAAAAGATTATTGATCAATTGGAGAGACAATGAGCTCTGATAATAACTCCCGATCGCAAGAAGGTTGTTGGTCGATCGGGGAGTCAATGAGGTATGATAAGAGCTCCCGATCGCAAAAGGGTTTGTTGGTTGATCAGGGAGTGAATGAGCCCTAATAACAGCATCCGATCGCAAGAAGTTTGTGCATCGATCGGGAAATCAATGAGCTCTGATAAGAGCTGGCGATCGCAAGAAGTTGTTGTGTCGATCGGGGAGTCAATGAGCTCTGATAAGAGCTCCCGATCGCAAGAGGGTTGTTTGTTGAACGGGGAGTCAATGAGCTCTAATAACAGCATCCGATCGTAAGAAGTTGGTGCATCGATCGAGAAGGCAATGAGCTGTGATAAGAGCTCACGATCGCAAGAAGGCTGTTGTGTCAATCGGGAATTTAATGAGCTCTGATAAGAGCTCCCGATCGCAAGAAGTTCCTGGTTGATCGGGGAGTCGATAAGTTCTGATACGAGCTCCGATCGTAAGACGATTGTTGGTCAATTGGGGAGTCAATGAGCTCCCGATCACAAGACGTTTGTCGGTTGATCGGGAAGTCAATCAGTTCTAATGACAGCATCCGATGGCAGGAAGTTAGTGCGTCTAACTTAGGGAATCAGTGAGATCTGATATACTCTCCCGATCGCAAAAAGATTGTTGATCAATTGGAGACAATGAGCTCTGATAATAACTTCCGGTCGCAAGAAGGTTGTTGGTTGATCTGGGAGTCAGTGAGCTCTGATAAGAGCTCCCGATCGCAAGACGTTTGTTAGTTGATCGGGGAGTCAGTAAGCTCTAACGTCAACATCCGATCGCAAAATGTTTGTGCGTCGATCGGGAAGTCAATGAGCTCTGATAAGCGCTCGCGATCGCAAGAAGATTATTGGTCAATTAGAGAGACAATGAGCTCTTATAATACCTCCCGGCGATGACAAGAACTTTGTTGGTCAAAGGGAGTCAATGAGCTTTTGTGTAACTTTTTGCCCAATGTTTATCATATAACAAAGTATGGACCTACATAGCTCTTAAATTAAGCGTAAATGCTAATTGTAAATCCAGAGGCCAGGGAAGATGGTTTCTTACCGCACATGAACGAGTTACAGACCTAACAGTTACCAAAGTTGTGAGGGATTTATCGCACAGCGACTGCCGGAGGCACACAAAGAATCTAGTAAAAGTAGAGAGAAACTGTTTTGCACCTCGACTACCACAAGAGGTACACAACCTGGCTACAGGAGCAGTCAAGCTGGACGATTTAGGTCTTCTTAATTCTGCAAACTGGTGGCGTAAGAGATGAAGTCACAGATAAGAAAATAAATGTACCTTGATGAAGTTGGATTTTGGGAGCTTCTATCAAAGATGAACATCAAACGTTTGCAATTTTTGTCAAAGAAAGCTGAGGTAAAATCAGCTCAGGACAGACTTTTCACAGTGAAGGCAGACGGGAAATTATCAGCTTGATAATTATCTTGCGTCAAGACCTAACGATACAAAACTCAGACAGGTTCTGAAGTTCGCACTGTCCTTCATTGCCAACGGTTGGCACACAGACTCGTCTCTGATAAAGATATCAAAGAGCATGCTACAAGGTGTCCTCGAAGAAGAAGTTGTTGTTCTACCAAGGCGTCATGCACATGACACTGCTGACGTAACAACTGCATTCATTATCGATGGTATGGCAATTGTGCAGTGGAGGAGGAAAGTGGGTTTACCACTGTTTGGAGAGTTTGCCAAGAAGTACTTGGAGATCAGTCATAACTGCTCCACTTGGGAAGAATGGCTGCAATTGCGTGGACGTCATATTTGATTGGTATGACAAGGAGAACACCATTAAATATGGCGAGCAAGTAAGAAGAAGGTCATCCGCTAGTTATGCTTTTACAGGGTTTGACCTCACAAGTGGCTTTTGCCAGACAAGCAAAAGAAAGGGGGCAAGTTTCCAAAGAAACTGTGGTGCTGCGTCGGTGGGGGTAACAAGGAAATTTGGTTGTATCAACTAAGTTGAGAATGTGAATTGGCCACCATAAAGAGTTTATAAGCCGACGTTTCGAGCGTTAGCCCTTCGTCAGAGGCAAAAGAAAGGCTTAGAAGGCTCTTGTGAGTAACAAACATGTCTACTCGCATCTAATGGAGATAAGAGAACAAGTACCAAGAAGTTGATTTTCTGAGGCCTTCATAAGCTCACTTCACGGTCCTACATGTTAGGCTGGTACAACAGCAGATGAAGTTAGGTAGTGTCAATAATTTCATGCACTGAACTGACTACTTTGTCATGTACCCCGAATACAGGCGACTGGAAACTGGTTGGCTAGTAGAACATCGACATCTTTACCAACCTCAATTGGAAAGATCGGAAGTTCTCAATTGTCTTTTTTAATGTGTTTGTCACATGGGCTTCGTATTTTTCGAGCTGATAACATCTGCCATTCATTCTCTTCAGTATAAATTAAGAAAATTAGCGACAAAACATCAACAATTGACCCAAAACGATTATTATCTTTCCCTTGTACTACATATCGATAAGAAATAATTTAAAAGGCATTTGTAACGGTATTTCACAAAAAACATGTTAATCTTGGTTTCCTGGGCAAGCATTGCCATAGTAACGGTTTAACCAACCGCAATTATCCCACATTAAGTAGCTGCAAAAGTTACCCATTCCCCCTCTTCATGAACCCAAACATATTGATGCTTTGAAGCACCTCCGTCCCCCCTCAAAATCAGTGAGTAGCGACTAGTGACCCATAATTTGTGACTATGACTGACGTAGCGATGACCTATGGGTATCAGGCTATCATAATCCGATGGCAAACCCTTTGAGTAGTGGGGTTGCTATGTAATACCCTTTTCAGGCCCTTTTTGGAATCTCCTCCTTCTCGACAATATAGCAGGGAAAAGGAAAACTCGAGACTTGTCGGAACCAAAGCTTATTTGCTATGAATATCCCATTGATTTATCTTCTTTTTTTCTTGACTTTATCAAAAACTCTGCAGCCTTTTAAACACCGTGACTTACAAGTTTGTGTAGTAGAATATATAGCACTCTTGAGGGACAATTTGGCTCTTGCTGCCTAAAAATGCGCCTCCTCGACATAACGTAGTTCGCGCATGCCCAGATGTTTGACCGCAGTGCTATTTCTTTCCACTTACACCTCAGGTTTTCCTATCAAATTTTTGTCGCCCATTTACTCCATGTTGGCGGGAGGCACTGTGAGCATGAACTATCTACTCGCAATCACTACTTCAACCTGGGGCATGTGATAGATGTCAGGCGCAAATAACTATTAGCCTTCCGCATCTCCAACATCCCTTGTCTCCAATGGAAAAGTGATGTAACCAAAAACGTTCTTTAAGTGAAGTTGTCTATGATATATAACATGTCGATTTCTATATGAAGGTTTCTACATTTAGCCACATTTTTATTTTCTTCAAGTTCCATCATTTTCAATCCGAGTCAATCTTCCTTTTCGGTTTGCTCCAACCGTTTTGGTGTTTCTTTGCACGAACAACCCGTTAGCTAAAGGTTTGCCTCTATTCTAAGGCAACTTCACATCATTTTACACACTGGTTTGAAACTCTTTTCAGATAATTCTAATCTCAACTGATTAACAACAACGTTACATTCATTAAAAAAGGCTTTGCACCGCAGCTTGGAGAATTGGAAATCTTTTTAAGTATAGGTTGAAATCAACCATCCGCCTGTTTGCCCACTGAATATCACTGTATTCCACACTTTTCGTTTCCACCCAGTTGTTGTTCCCTAAATGTATAGCACTATGACTTACCTGTACATAACCCAGAGCTTTTTCCAACTCTGACGCTGAACATGTTCTCACAAGGAAAGAAAAAATAAACTTGAAGTTTTCCAACAGCATTTCCCTTCTGTTCATTTTCAGCTCTTTAGCGATGTGTCTTAAGATTGCCGATGAGGAAGGCGATGCTTTCTTTACCAAGTAAGGGATGACAAAACGCAGTGTACTCTGTAAGAGAGAGAAATTTAAAAACATAACACCTAAGAAATAGGTTCCATGTTACCAAGCATCAGTTCTGAACTAAATCACAGATGACGTCAAAATGTGGTAAGAACAAAAAAGTGGTGGCGCGTTAGAGGCAGGCGAGTGTGTCACTGATGTTCTTTTGACTTCTTCTATCTTCTATTACAGAGCAGACCCAGGGTAACATGGAACTATTTATATCGTAACAAAGAGACAGCATACGTTGCGAATGGTGACGTCATCTCTGTGTCCTCCAATATATCAAAGTAAGTTATAGTAATAGTAATCGAAGTTTAATGTCTTAACGTGGGGCATGGTTACCCATATTGCCCGAGCCAGAGGCTCATGTATGAAACGCAAGACAACAATCCATCCATCCCACCCAAAGGGAGGACATCCATCACACAGTAATCTCGTGCGTGCGAAATTAACGTCTCCTGCCCCTAACCCTGCAGGAGACGGGACCTCCATTTATTCGTCCCTATCCGAGAAGACTAGAATATCTAAACCATTTCTTAATGTTACAGAAAGGCAGCATATTCTTCTCAATCAAAATGCGTGCAATAGTCAGATTATTAGATTAACCCTTTTAACCGCTAAGAGTGACTAACATCTAATTTCTCCTTACAACATCACCGCTGAATCAAAAATTAAGGTCACGAGAACAGAGGAGATGATCACCAACTAAAGAGGCTCTTGATTGTTAAACAAATTCTCCTTGTCAGCACATTACGAAATGCATAGAGAATAGTATGGAGAATATGCAGACTGATGTTGGGTTGTAAAGGGTTAAGTGTGAAGAACAATAATAAGTAAAAAAGAATGTACAAGAATGGAAAATGGATCCCAAATAATGAACCTAGGACAAAAAACAACTGAAACAACAACAATTTTTGCATTTCTGCTCAAGATAGTATAGGATGCTTGAGTTACCTTTAAAAACGAATGGACATCCCTAAACTCAAACACACTGGCAACTTCGGAGACAACATCCAAAGAACCTTTAGAAGATGGATTTAAGTTTTGCATTTCGTCCATGGCATCTACCACAAATTTACAAATCGGCTGCTTGAACCCTGCAAACAAATCCTTCAGCTGTTTGTTCTGAAACTTGGCCACCTCTTGGACCTGACAAGAAAAGACAAAGAGATCAAGATGTGTGACGACGTCGCAAAAATGTTCATTGAACTGTGTTTGGCTTGTAGAAGAAGCAAAAGTCTTAATCGTTGATCAGTAGTGAATTAGAAGTCATGTGAAATTCTCTAATTGGACATTTTTTCCCTATCGCGACCACTGAAGGCTATAATCTTCTTTGTCACACATCTAGTTTTAACCATAGACGTCAGAAATGACGTCGTCTGGAGAAAATTTCTTTTCGTCTTGTCAAGAACGTAAGAAAAAGAACAAAATTTATGTCCCATCAAGGCATTGAACCTCAGACCTTTGGAACAATCATCCTGTCCGAGGGTTTATTGCTTTTCCTCATTACATTATGGGGAAAAAGGTAAATTTTAACGACACAACCAAAATCCTCCAAACCCCAGGCAAAAAATAATAACCGGTCCATTACTTAACCACAAACCAAGGAACGTAAGATAATTGTTCGTGATGGATTTGTAGCTACAGAAGGTCAGATGAACACAACTTCCATCAGAGCGCATCCATACCTGTTTGAAAGCTGCAGCTCTTATGAGCCGAGTGTGAGCAGTCAGGCTCTCTAGCAAACTCACAATAACAACCAGCAATAGTTCCCCTTCGGCCACTTTTCCAAGTTGTCCAATCGTTAAAACAACCGTCTCCTGCAGTTTGCAGTTGCCCTGTGAAGACGCTTCAACGAACACTTTCTTCAGCTTGGAAATGAAATTTTGTTGGGTGCTCTCGTCTGAGTCTGCTCCTCCAGGTTTAACAACATAAGGGACGACATTGCTGCCAAACATCAAGCAATCAATTTGCCACTCTCAAGAATATTGAATTTCAGTGTTTAAGTCTTACACAGGTATAGTAACCCACGATGTATTAATAACGAATGTTAGTATATACTAAAACAGTGGATAGCGTTGAAGGCGCGCTCTGATTGGCTAGTCAAACTCCGAATATCCTTTGCTATTTACCTCCGAGCAACTCGGGAAAAAATGGCGTCCCGGTTTGCATCCGTGACAGACGAAGAAATCACTCAAATTAGTTTTTGGTAGTGTATATTATCTCACTGTTTTAGTATATACTCAAACAACTATTCACCTCAGTGTCGGTGGTTAGCTGTGGATATTTACCTCGCCGCTTCGCGGCTCGGTAAATATCCACCACTAACCACCTCAACTTCGGTGAATAGTTGTTAATTATTCCCGTTTCTTTCGCATGAAGCTTAGAGTATTCCTAACCTCACTAGACTATTTCGATTCAGTGTATGGTATCCTACGAAATTTGCACGGGAGATTTGCGCACTGCCCGCCCAAATTTATCCATTTGCGCCGACATTTAACCGCTGTGTTGACGTTGGTAGCAGCCAACACTTCGCCAGGTTTATCTAACGTTTTACAAAGTCGAGACGGTTTAATCTGAAGCTCACCGTGTAAGCTATTCAGCCATCACATCTCCACTAAATATGCGTCATTGACCAAGCGTGAGGTCAGGATTGCTGGAAATTAGCCGAGTTTGGTCAATAAAGAAGCATGGTCAATGAAGGATTTATTATAAAGCAAAAAGATCTCGCTTTAATTAGAATCAAGAATGCTCCTTTATTTCTAGAGCCGGGAAAGAAAGCCAATTTGTAGCACAATAAACCCAAGAGGGTCGTCTATTTTTTTTGTTTGTTTTGACTGTCTTGTGCCGCTGTTTACGACTTCGTTGCCAACATTGTCCAAAAGTAACGACCTTTGTAAGTCTGCTCCACCCACTTTTTTTCTTCCGCGGGATTGAAGCGGGCAATCCCGAGCGGGCAAGATGGGCCCATCTTGCCCACTCGGGTAGCCAATTAGAACACGGGATTCACTTCATCTTACCCGCGGGCATGCCATTCATATAATAAGTGAGCTTACAGGTTTCTATCACTTACCTGAACTGCATCCTGACGTCAAAATCGGGGTCCTCAATAAGGTCAAAGCAAGTTGCACTCACAATAGATCTTTGGGCTTCATTATCAGGTGTCACTGCCAAATGCGCAAAGATTCTCTTCATGCTCTTGATGAAAGCGCACTTGACGGAAGAGCTTGCTTCAGGAGAGATAAGTTGAAGGTAAGGAATGAAATTTCCTGCATTCACTATGGCATGTGGTTTAGTTCCCTCCAAGTCATCTAAGAAGGAATACAGGAGTAAGTTTCTAAAGAAACTGTGGTGCTACGTCTGTGGGGATATTACAAGATAATTTGGTTTTGCCAGCTGAGTTGATAATGTAATTTGGCCACCGCCAGCAAAGAATAGAAAGCTGACGTTTCAAACATAGCCCTTCGTCAGCGCGAAGAGCTAACGATGACAAATTTACATTATCAAATCAGTTGATAAAACCAAATCATCAAGAAAGTGGGGATATTAAAAGATAATTTGATTTCGTCAACCGAGTTGATAATGTAACTTGACCATCGTAAAGAATACAAAGCTGACGTTTCGAGCGTTAGCCCTTCGTCAGAGCGAAGGGCTAGCGTTATCGAATTTACATTATCAACTCCTTTGATAAAGCCAAATTATCTAGAAAGGAAACGCACAGTTTCTTTACACACACATAATTACGTGTTCCTTCATACTTACGTGTTATGTTAGTGCCATGAGCTAGTTGAATACTAAAAGTCTGATTCGTGTAATGTGATTGGCCCGTTCTGCATTGGAGTTACACTTAAAGACCATTCTTCAAATCTCATTCGCCAGTTTTGATCCGGAGGTAAAGATTGCTCTTTTAATTCGTTTCGTTGATTATGTCTATGTTATTGATGACAACAATTTTGTTGTGCATAGAGGTTAAGGTATAAAAATGCTTGAATTCTGTTGAGAAGAGTCTGTTCCGAGTCAGAAAAGCAGCTTTCTTAAGGGTGAAGTAATGGAAGTCCTGAGTCTTCTTTACAACACTATTTCATTACACCAAAAAATATTTTTAATTTGTTACCTGCTTTGTTTTGATTAATAGAATCACAATCGGGGCAAAGACATGCGATGCTACTGGAGATGGAATGTTGAAAAGGTAATTCATTCTTCAACTTCTTTATCACCGTATTCTCTGTAAGTACACAGGCTAGTGAGCCAATAGTTTTGGCAATTTCTACTTGAACAGCTTCACCGCAAGAGAGCATCCCAGGAAGAACATTATTGATCAAGTGAAATGCGTAGGAGCCAATAGAGGACAGCAACAGAGGAAAATACTTGAGAGCCACAATCTTCATGTCATTGGTATCTTTCTGTGTAAAAAAGATAACCAGTTATGCAGATGGACTGCAGTTTGAGCAATTGCAGAAAAAGGAGTCCGAAAAGATTCAGGCTTCGAAGGGATTCAAACCTGCCTCTCCCAGATTAACAATGATGCACGCGGGAGGTTGCTAAGCGCGACAGAAGCGTAGGAGTCGAGCAAAACGATAGCCGAGAGCGACTCTGGTTTCTTGAGTGCTTAGCAAACCTCCCAAATACATCCACAACTCAATAGAGTACACTGTGGTGTTGTTCATTTGTTTTATAACAACATCGATACACTGTAGCAAAAGAGTTTCCTTTAATATAACAAATCTTACGTGACCAGAAAAAAAGCGCGCGAAAACTTGTCTTTGCATTTGCTCACGTCAGCAGCGTACACCCATGGGCAAATGGTGGACACTTAATTGACCAACCACAGCGCGCGCTTTACTTTGGTTATGTTATAATACTAGATTGAGCATACTAGCAACTGAGCTACAAAGCTACACGTTGGAAAGGAGGTATATTTTCGAGGGCTCATCCTTTATCCCCTAGAGGAATCTGATCACAATTTTCTAATAAAATCAATTTCAAATGAGCTGCTGATGAAAATCAAGCAAAGGAATTACGAAGATCATTTCCGAGCTAGGTTTTCATCCACAGGTCAAATGAGATTTCTTTCATTAAAAAAAAATGTAAGGTTCAGTGTATTACAGTTTCGCTAGGGTAAACAATGCGAGTAAAAAGTAAGGGGAATCTGTTCAAAAGGCACAAATCTCCATTATTATGGTAGATCCTAACAAAGCTACTGCCAAGTTCTAAAGGCGCCGACGACGGACCAAGGTGAGAAGACGTAAAAGACTGAAAACAATGTAGATAAAAACCAGCAGGCAAATCATAATTTCTGTCATTTCAACTTGTAATTTTCCGAGAGAGTGCTGCAAGTCTGCCAAACCAATCAAAGAGAAGCGACACTAATGCTTTCTATCGGAGCTACTTGAACATTGCACACTCAATTGAAACTTTCTTATGAACCTCACACAAATGAATGTACCATAGTTTTACGTTATCACTTAATGCTATCATTTACGCTCCAAAAACTTCCAAGAAATGACACCTACAAGAACTAGAAGGAACACTTGTGTTCTCCAGGTTGGCGCTGCATCCAGAACTGCCAGTAATTGGAGACAACCAACTCTACTGTCTTTACCAAGCAAAGGATCGAGTGACCTCCCAACTCTGACCATGCCGTCCAACGAAAGACCGAACCCATGCGGAAGATCAAACCATGGAGGATCACACTTTGAAAGCCAAGGAATAGATACCAGAAATATAAAGAACTGGCATAATGCTAGAGGGATGTGAATTAAATCTGATATGCTGTACAATAGTCCGCAGAGCTGTACAAGTTTTCTAAAGGACGAATCAGCGATGTTAAATGCGCTTGTGCCTTGCGATGACAGCTCTGCAGTCTGGACAATGAATTGCAGAGATAACTTAAACATGGAGAAAAGGTGGCCGAGATCCAAGCTTGTAAAAAACTCTGAAAAAGAGAAAAACTCGGCTAAAATTCAAAAGGAAACCAAACTTCTTAAATGCATCCACCCCAAATGTGTTATCACATTAAAACATACTATGTGACAACCTCGAAAACTATGTAAAAAACAAGAGACCGAACAATGAAGTAATGAAACGGCAGCTCACGGGATTATAAATGATTCGCTGAAAAAACTTCAAACTTACAACAATGAATACAAACGTTCCAGAAGCACAAAAGATTAAAGGAACGATGGTGATGACTGATCTCTCCCCATTCGTTTGACTCCCATCTTTCGGTGAAGACATTGATGTAGGTACCATAACGTTAAATTTAAAATATACTTAAAAAAGCAAGAGATGTTTATTAGATAAGTACTTTTTCGAAGGGGAATTCTACTTCTGTTAACTCTCGTAATTTGTGTATACTATGGTTCACAAGATCACCTTTAATTTCACTTAAGTCACTTGGATTCTCCGCGCTGAGGTTCCTTGTTTGCTGACCACAAAGGTGAACAATCACTTCCAGAATGACTCTGACGCCTTCCAGCTCACAGGCAAACTCGTCCTGACAAGCGAAGCATACAAACACAAATTAGGGTCAAGACAAATTATTGTTTTAAAACAGCTACAATATTTAAGTATCTACTTTAAATGATGCAAGACCAGCGTTGTAGTTTGGCAGATACGTTGTAGTTTTCATCAGAAATCTCTGTCCCCAGCTCCCCCTCCCTCCCACCAACCAATCCCACACAACAAGAAAAAGACAAATGATTTCACACTTACCAAATTGGGTAACTTTTCATCTCCCTTACGTATTATAGACATGTTAAGGGCTTTTACTCTCTCAAGTAATCTACCAATTGTTTCTGAACTTGAGTCTTTTGATCTCTTTTTGCCTGGCAAAGAAGGCTCTGAGATGGTGGTCATTTTTCGTTTCTTTGAAGAGCTGGTCTCACTGCGCAAAACAGAAAGTAGTTATTAAACAGGAAGTATTTATTATAGCTACTAGTCAGAAATCGTGCCATGAATGCCTCAAGTCATTGAACGCCCTGCAAATCATAGGATATAATTGTAGCATCACAAAACGATAACAACGTACAGTATACATCTATGTGTTACTGACAAAGCGTGAGGTCAACATGGCTCAGTAGATGTTGGCGAGATCTGAATTGCGTTTTTATGTGACGTTTTTAAAGACCAAGGCTAATATCCCGCCATCTCGCGCAAACAAGCCTGGTCAATAAAGGATTTATTACATAGCAAAAAAAATTCGCAAGCATTCGAGAGCCGGGAAAGAAAGCCAACAGTTTTTGTAGCGCAATAAACCCACGACAATGGTTTATGTTTTCTTTATTTTAGATGTCTTGGGCCCCTTTTGCGTCTCCATCTGCGACATTGTCCAAAACTCACGAACTTTATAAGTCCACTTCACGCAATGTCTTTTTTTTTTATTGGACGGGCTCAAAGCGGGCATTCCTAAGCGGGCTAGGCTAAAGTAGCCGATTAGAACAGGGAATTAGCTCCATTTGCCCACAGATGACCTTAGCTATAATTTTTATAATAAAGGTTGATATTGATAATAAAACGTTGTCACAAACCTTTCTATTGTTTCTTCACCTGAGACCCCATCTGTTCCTGAGGCATCAGACTATAATATTTAAAAAGCAAAATTTGACTACATGGAATAAATGCTCCTCCTTCCCTATTTACGAACCGCCTCCCGGTTAGCTCAATGGATAGAGCGCTGGACTGATGTGCGGGAGGTCGAGGGTTCGAGCACCGGCCGGACCAACACTCAAGGTCTTAAAATAATTGAGAAGAATATGCTGCCTTTCTATAACATCAAGAAATGGTTTAGATATTCTAGTCTTCTCAGATAGGGACGAATAATATTAATGGAGGTCCCGTCTCCTGCAGGGTTGGGGTAGGAGACGTTAACTTCCCACGCACGAGATTACTGTGTGATAGATGTCCTCCCCTGGGGTGGGATCGGTGGGTTGTTGTCTTGCGTTTCATACATGAGCCTCTGGCTCGGGCAATATGGGTAACCATGCCCCACGTAAACACATTAAACTTTGATTACAATTACTATTGGGATGGTTGATGAGATTTCAAAAGGCGTTGAGGTAAACGACTGGGACAACAGGAAAAATAGAGGTGGCAGCCGCAGCAAAAAGTTGAAGATAGCAATGGATACTAAGATGAGTGGAAAAAAACGAAGGAACGAATGAAGAAGAAAACAACGCGTTACGCCATTACGCGACATTATAGTAATGACATGCCCATATCACTAGTTAAAATGATTTCGGTGTTACAGTTCATATACTTGAATTTCTTTTAAAAGAAAGTTTATGGGTTCAAACCTTAGGTAATTCGTCTCGGATAGACTGACATGTAGAAACAACACGTACATGCATGTAGATCCAAGGAATGTTTCCAATTACCTTGACACTGGTGGTGCCCTTTTTGTTGGACCTTTCTGCATTCACTGCCTCACATAAGCACCTAACCAAGAACTACAGAAAAAGAAAAACACTCGTGACATTTCTCCAAAATGGGAACATTTGGTTGTGAAGAAGTTACCACACGCTGGACTTACGGATTAGCCATATGAAGATCAACATAAATTAATTAAATTCTTTTTGGTAAAACCTACGAGTACATCAAAATAAGCTGGTTGATACAAGAAAATTATTGCATAATGCTATCAGTAAAAACCTGTTGATGTCTCCCTAAAACTCCTTTCCAAATAAAAGCAATTACCTGTTCCTGTTGTTCAGTGCCAACGTATCTGACCAGACACTTATTGATGTCATCTCTGACGTGGTGTTGTATTAAAAGACTAGTGTTGATTGGCACATGTCTGTATATACGAGAAATGAATTGGCATACAGCCACCTGACAAAAATAACATATAAATCATTATACAGTTAGCTGCAAGAGTAACTCAAAGTACCCTGGCCCAATGGTTTGAAGGCCAGATGGATAAATCACTATTCAACAAAATTAATTAATAAGTGTCAACTAAACACACTACACTGACCACGAGATAAAGATTTATCTACTCCAGTGAATAGCGCTATACATCTTCTGAATAACTGGGGCCAGATAGTTAGCATACTAGATAAGGGTTGCAGCTATTGCAATAGCAGGTGACCTCTGCAGGAGGGAAAAATCACTCGACTCATGTTGCAAATAGTGCTTGAGCATTCTTGGAAACTTAACTAATTAATTGCATGCGCATGCATCTTTTATTTTGAAAAAAAAAAAAAAAGAGTACAGCACCTTTAACTCTTTGGTCAGAAATTTCTGCAGACCAGCTCCACGAAAAACACCTCTGAGCTTCAATAGAAAGTAGTTAACATGCCACACAGGAAATGCATAGAGAGGTCTTTCTGATGTTGAGCCTGTCAATTGAGGAGGCTCTCCTTTCTCAGATGGAAGGTTTGTTGATAGGACATCCAAGCACTTAGCTACACTGACCTCCAATGTAGTGCATTTTTCTCTGTCAGATTTAAATGATGAAAGTAGAGATAGCTTTGCATACCAAACGTAAAAGGGAACATTCACACATTAAATTAATGGTTCTGCAGCAAGAAGCAACTAGGCATTTCCCCTCTCCTAAATGGCGTGGCACTCCATAGCAGCATTATAGATACCACCAGTCAATCTTTCTTGGCAGTTCGTTAGTGAACGCACGTATAACTCCAGTGCATTACTTAAATAAAAGGTAAAGTCTGTTTATGAGCCAAGTGGCCCATCAAGCAAGTGCTTAACTCCCATTTCTGTAGCATGAAGCAACAAGGAGTATTGACCCCTGACAGTGGTTCAAAGACAAAAAATAAAAATCTAGCCAACAGAACCGTGTAAAAAAAGTCCTAATAATTATGATTATATTTAGATATCAATGGTCTACAGTTCAAATTGTGAACCTACATCCCTAGAAACATAGCATAAGGGTTTAAGATAATAATAAGTAGGCTTCAACAATCATTCTTTTATTACAAGGTACAAACTATCTACATGTATGCACGTAACTTCATTGATACTCAGGAAAACATGGAATGCATATTTTACCTCCCATTAACTGGGATTTTAGAGGCAACATCAGATACCAAAAGCTCTAGTAAAGAGCAAAGGCATTTGACGAACTTGTCCAGAAGAGGTACAGTGGGAAGTCCACTCCAAGGGAGCAGGGCTGTCATTACACTTACTGCTACCTGAATGAAAAAGAACAACTGGTACTTAAGCATTACATGAAATACCTAAGACCCTATCGAACACTATCAAACAGCCGAGTAATGGAACAATAGAACTCAATCAACATTTGATCACATTTTTTAATGGATGCTGGGCAATTAATTTTCTATTGACACATTTTGCATGGATGCTGAGAAACTTTTTCACGCAGTTAAAATAACAAACTTAAAGTTTTTAGTAATGTAAGCAATGTTGGATTTTTTGAAGTTTTGAAATTGAAGTTAATTCAATTAATTCAATTTAGTATCAATTTATGTTCCCATTGTAGGTATGTAGTAATTGTGGAAATTCATTGTAAGCAGATTATTACTGTAAGTAAGGTATTTTAACCCTTTACACATTATGCTCCCATAACTGACCAAGACAGAATTTCTCCAGACAACATAAATACAGTATCAAGCAGACAAATAATGAGAATCAAGAAAAATATAAATAAGGGGATCATCAGTTGATCCAATACCAAATTCTCCAAACTAACATCTTAAGAATTGTACAGCAGACAGTACGGAGAATTACTCAAGAGATCTTGAGAGTGAAACAGTTAGGTGATGTATGATAGGTAATACATGTGACATAAGAGTTTATGCGCAAGTGATGACAAATAATTATTGTAACTACATGTATTCTGCGCTGTTGTGAATTAAGAAAAGAAAAACAAACTTTGACCTATCAAGGTTTGATAGTCTTTAAAGCCTGTAGTAGTCCATTAACACCATGTACAAATTGGCCACCTGGACAGGGTAGACTCAAAAAACAAATTCAATTTTATATTATGACTCATGGGAACAAACCTGCTTAATGTGAAGTAGACCAGTCTGAAGAAGGTGGCAGCAGATTGTCCATAAACTTGTCACACTGCTGTGATTAAACTGGTACACATCACTAACCAAATGGCTGATAATTTTACTAAAAGAATTAAGAAATAAATACCCCTCTTTTAGTTTTACTAGTAATTAAAATAATGTCCTCAAAGAATGAATAAATTAACTTATGCACTACTCATTCAATAAGTGTTTTAACCACCACCCAGTTAGCCCAATGGATAGCGCACTGGAATGTTGTGTGGGAGGTCGAGGGTTCGAGTCCCGGCCAGACCAACGCTCAAGGTCTTAAAATAATTGAGAAGAATTTGCTACCTTTCTATAATATCAACAAATGGTTAGATAATCTAGTCTTCTTGGATTGGGACGAATAAATGGAGGTCCCATCTCCTGCAGGGTTAGGGGTAGGAAACATTAATTTCCCACACACAAGATTACTGTGTGATGGATGTCTTCCCCTGGGGTGGGATGGGTGGGAAGGTGGAGTAGCTCGAATGGTTTGTATGTTCCCTTCTAGTCCTTCCCCACTGCAATAATGCAGTGAAAATGGAATAAATTTAATTAAATTAACTGTTAAACTTCCAGAAGTGATTAACATGTAACTTCTCCCTATAATATCCATACATTATCCAGCAAACAGGTAATGAGAATACTCAAACTTACTGTGTTAGGCAGAAGTTGTATTCTTAATCTGACACCAAATTCTTGTCATTAATTCACAGGCAAATGTGAAGCAGCAAGGCAGGGGGGGGGGAGAATTTATAATCAGATCTTGGGAGTTAAAGAGTAAAAATTAGTGGCTGTTTACATGTAGCCTCTTTCTAGGAGGCCCTGTGACATTCTTTCTTTCAGCTCTAATCCCATAATTTCACCCTACTTTAGCAGTGGTTTCAAAACAAGCTAGCCACTGCCTGAGTTCGGCTGGCTACTTGATTGTATGTCACCGGCTACTCTGGTCATAGCAGTATGCTCCTGACAAACAATCTTGGTGTTATCACAGCCGCCTACTTTTCCAGACTCAGCCACCTTCTTCAAAACATTTTCAAACCCCTGCTTTAGAAGTACACTCGTACTGTACTTTATTGAACTGTACAGTCATACTGTATTAGGTCGAAACTATAAGTACAGCTGTGTACATACTACCATATGCAATGAAAAACAAACCATGTTCCTTCTTGTAAAGTATAGCAGTCCTCTGCATGCTTGATACAGATGAACTTCTTTACCATGTTGAGCTCCTCCTATAAAAAGATAAACTTATTTGAAAATGTGAAATATTATACAGTTATATGGATATAATATCAAAACCCAGCTTAAATGCTCATGGTCTGTCACTATCAATTATTGTCAGTGTACAATGTAGGTGGCAGTGGAAGTACCCTGGTTAGTTTGAGATTTAGCAACCTTTTATTACTACTCTCTGTGAGGATGTCACCACCAGTTTCATTCTTGATCTTTGAAACAAGGGATGGACATCTCAAAATTTTACAATATCCATACCTCTTGATCAAGGTTTTCTGTATACTGAAAATGGCCAAGAAAGAGAGGCAAAGCATCTACAGGACAGGTGCCAGATGAAAACAATTTCTCATCAATCTTTACTAGGTCTGAAAATTGATAAAATGATAGAAAACACTGATCAAGTTAGAGCCAGTTTTCACTGGTCACACTATCATCAAAACCATTCCAAAAATAAAGTCAAGAATAAAAGAAATAAAAGAAGAAGATTATTTAAATAGCCCCTCAAAGAATCAGGTCTGTATGATAGTTTGGGCAGGAGATATTTGAAGAAATGTTTTATTCAAATTTAAAAGGCTTTGTGTGGAGACACCATGTTTGTGTTCCTCTAAGGGGCACCAATATGGTGGCCCAAACCATAAAAATCATAATAATTTGGATGTATCAACAAAGTTGAAGTAGTAAATTGGCCACCGTAACGATTCCAAAAGCTGACGTTTCGAGCATTAGCCCTTCGTCGGAGCGAATGTTAGCCCTTTGTCGGAGCCAATGTTAGCCCTTCGTCGGAGCGAATGTTAGCCCTTCATTGGAGCGAATTCATTGATATATCCAAATTATTTCGTTACTCCCACCGACGCAGCCCTAAACAGTTTCTTTCGAAACTATCAGCCATAAAAATCATATGTCATTGAGTTTTGCTAAAACAGCATTCTCAACTACCATTTTAATATTGCTTATGTCTTCAGCTGTTCTAATGGCTAGTCTAACTAAAATCTCAAAAGGAATGACCATTCTTTATTTTTTAATTATGAATGACACCACATGAAAACCAAGAATTGACAATTTTTTAGCTGTATGTTGATCAATAGTCAAACAATAGGATGGATAAATGACTTTGAGTATATGAAAATCACATTTGTGTACTGCAGTTTCATGAAATTTATGAATGCAATCCTTGCAGTAATGAACCCTTAACTTACATAGTAGTGGAAATAAGGCCTTAAAAAAATACGAATAAAAATATGAACCAACATAATGACCAGCTCCCAGTTGGCTTGTTAGTTCAGTTAGTAGAGCACTGAACCAGTATCGCAGAGGTCATGGGTTCAAATCCCGTATAGGCCTGAATTTTTTTCAGGCCTTCCTTCCACTACCACATAAGAAGGGTTCGTTACTGCGAGAATCGCCACATACAATAGGATGGATAGTTGACCACTTAAATCAGTGAGGGGTGCAGGGTTAACCGGTAGCCTAGGTGACCAACAGTCGGAGCCACCACAAGTCACAGTTGAAAAGTTGGCCTAATGTCATTATGTCATGACACTGGCTACACAGTGAGTGCAGTTGGACATTAGTTGCTCATCATTTTACTTTTTCAAGACTTACCCTCCAAGAGTGAAACAAATTCTTTGAGACATGTGCTGTAATATACTACGTCTTTTCCTTTAAGGAGCTGTTTTGGAGACAAATAAAGGTGCACATGTACATTGTACTAAGAGTATGTTACACTCAATGAAGGTAAATGCAAAAACCAATGCTGCACTGGTCATATAACCCGTCTTTGAAAGCTACATAAGCAACAGTTAAAACACATCTTTAAACCTTTAAGTGATTAATTAGCATCTAATTTCCCCTAAAAATATCACACCTGAATCACTCCTTAAGGTCACAAGAATTATTATTATTATACATTCTCTTACGTCATACCTACATTAAACAATAGATTTTACATATGACTGTATAGAAGTGACATCATACCTACAGATATAGTTTTACGCGCTCTTGTCTTTACAAGTGAAGCTCAGGAATATGCATAATAAAACAATTATTGGATTTGGTTTTTGCATGATAGCGATAATTATCAAGGGCTCAGTTTGTGTTATCAGCCTCAGCCTTTGGCTCCAGCAGATAGCACAAATTTTGGCCTTGATGATTATTGCAATCACGCTCAACCTGATCAAGTAATTGTTAAATGATCAACGACTAAAGAATCTCTCGGTTGTTCAACAAACTCTCCTTGTCAAATCCTAAGAAAAATATAGTGGGCAGTATGGAGAGTATGGCAAAATGCATACTGATTTTACGGTGTCAAGGGCTAAATAGAGTAAGAGGAGAATGGTAAATTTTGTGCATGTTGGTGGAATAAAGAGATTTTATTAGTATTTTGCTTATCACAAGTGCTAGACAAAGAAAATACAGAGTCTCCATAGAAGGATTCAAACCCCAGAACTTTGGATTCTGCACTTTGATGTTCTACTTCTGAGCTTCAGTGAACTCTATGGTCAGTTAAGCCACGACTATGTTAATGTGTGTCATTTGTCCTGAACACTGCCAAGATTAGCAAGCCTGATTTGAGCAAATAGACAAATGTAATACCTCCACGTAGCTCACCACTGAGTTGTTTGTGGCTCAATAGAAAAGCACCAGTGTACAGAATGTGTCTATATGTACCAGACAAATATTTAATTTATTACACGACTCGGGCAGTCAGAGGGCCAATAACTAAAATCGACCAATCAAAATGCTCTATTGCCGGTCAATATTCTCTCAGTATTGGACCGGGCACTGTCCCAAATGGTCCCGAATGATACCGCACTTGTGTCCCTTTGAACTTAAGTCATATAATAAATCTCTTCTTAACCAAGCTTGCTCGGGACCCTACTGGAACAATATCGGCCCTCGGTCTTTTTTGTATGGACCTCACTGCACTCGGTCCGTACTGTCAAGACCTCGGGCCGATATCCTCCGAGTACGGCCCTCGCGGTTAGTTAATAAGATAAATTATGTATATGTACCAGACAAATATTTAATATACTCACCTGCATCAATGACAGAATGGCAGAGACAGACTTGTCATGCAACTGAGAACAATCTGGCTCAGCAAGAACACAAAGAATTCTTGAAAGGATCCATGATGTGAAAACTGTCAGATGAAGATTTGGGTCAGTAACATTATCTAAACTCTTGAAATTCTCACTTCTTTTTAAGGAATCAGTATCAAGAGACTTGCCCATATTAGCACAGGGCTACCTGTCCAAAAAGTCATGATAACACCGCCCTCTCACAAATTCATCTTCTCTCATTTTCCAACAGCAGCAAGAAAAGAAATTGTAAGTTTGGCTCAGAGTTCATGTTGATGAAAAGTACAGTTTTTGTCCAACTGGGGTTTGTACAGTACTTGTAGAGTGAAAGAATGATATCAATTAAAATATTACATAATCAGATCTTTAAGTTTACCTTTTCCTGATTTGCAGATCTTGTTACCCTGTAAATTGGATGTTCCAGTGGCAGGTATTCCATCATTTGTATTCTGGGGTTCTAAACTTACAAAGCATTCTGGGAATGCATCCAGGCAGTGATGCAAGAATTGCCAAAAGATCTCAGAATGAGGTGTTCCTCCTGTCTTTCGTGATAACTGGACAGCAACTATAAATTCATCAACCACAAAAAATTTATAGATGTTTAACTAATAAAAGAAGTCCTGGTCAAAACAAGAGTAAATTAAGGTACATAGAATGAATTAAACTATGGCAGTCAAACACTGTAACCCATTCCAGTCTCTAGGGTATAAAACTACAGTGGAACCTCAATTTAACGAGGTGCTAAGGGACTGGGGAAACTGGTTCATTATATCAAGGGTTCATTTTATCAAGGTTCTGTGGCATTCATTTTGCTGTAACTTTAGCCAGGCTGAAACTGAAGTTTAATGTTCGTTATACTGAGGACTTCATTATAATTATAGAGGTTTGTTAAATCGAGGTTCCACTGTACTATCTATAAATATTGTCTTCTCCATCTAGAAGGTGGGAGATAAGATACTAAGTCAGGTTAATCCCTAAACTCTTTGAGTGACCAGCATCTAAATTCTCGATATAGTAAATCTGCGAAATCACTCATTAAGATCATGGGAATAAGACTTTGATTGTTAAACAAATTCTCCTTGGCAGCACCTTAGGAAATGTATAGAAAAAAGTATAGAGAATATGCATGCTGATAGAGGGTGCAGAGGGTTAATATATCTTATTAACCAAGCACGAGGGCCGTACTGGGAGAATATTGGCCCAAGGTCTTGATAGTACGGACCAAGCGCAGCGAGGTCTGTACAAAAAAGACTGAGGGCCAATATTCTTCCAGTACGGTCCCGAGCAAGCTTGGTTAATAAGAGATTTATTATACGACTGAAGTTCAAAGGGACACAAGTGCAGCATCATTCGGGACCATTCAGGACAGTGCTCGGTCCAATACTGAGAGAATATTGACCGGCAATAGAGCATTATGATTGGTTGATTTTATTTATTGGCCCTCTGACTGCCCGAGTCGTGTAATAAAAGGTATTATTAAAAACTAGATCATTGGATAATGCAATTCAAGACTTTTTATTGGCTTAGCCATTATGGTATATGAGCCAATATACCATAATCTACAAATATGGTAAGCGTACGTGTCAGCTTAAAATTAAGAGAGCTAAAAATTTAATAAAATTTAATAATTTAATGCAGCGTTTTTAATAAAACAATTATTCCACTCGCATTTGTTGGATATGAGATGTTTACAGCCAACTTGGCGCTACGCGCCTCGTTGGCTGTCTATCATCTCATATCCAACGCGCGCTCGTGGAATAATTGTTAATTATTGCACCCCTATGGGGAGAGAGGAATTTTGAGGGTTAAACATCTTTTATGACCTGGGGCCTATTTCTTGAAAGTCCCAGTAACTTAACGAGCCCGTAAAGCTGTTCTGTTTTCATTCAAGATGGGGATTTCATAAGTTTTGAAAATGATACAATAAAACTATCAGTTAAAGTAACAAAAAGGACTGGTTTGGGAATCAGAACCTGCTACCCTATCCTTTAAATGTTGATTGTAAAACAATTGGCTTCAGGCCCGTTAAGTTAGTTACCGGGACTTTCGAGAAACAGGCCCCTGCACACCCCTGGCCAATCACATCTCTTAAACAGGGTTCGACACTAATGGTAGCCAACTTTGAGCCACAGTCTACAAGAAATTCAGTTTTGGATAGCGGTTTTCAATTTCTGCTGGCCAGTTTGGCTAGTAAACAAACTGAAATTGTTGTAACATCTAAGATGTCACTAGCCACTTGGCTAGTGAGTTGAGCCCTGTTAACATGTTTATGTCAGCCAAAGGTATCTCACCTTGATTATAAAAATGTTTACACACACTGTATTTTATAACTACTTCCATGCATTTAACACTACCGTGACTCTGAAGTACATGCATGGAACTAGAGGGGTCTGGGGAATATTGCCAAATAGTCTCAAGGTATTGCATCCTTTTAGGATTCAAATGACAGAGTTAATTATATCTTTCAAAAAAATTGCAGTGGGCTAGGTTTATGACAGCATTTGATCATACACTGTGCAGATCTTAAAGTAATCAAAATGCAAAAGTTTACTCTCATAACAAAATATAAACAGTAAAAAATATAAACAGTACATACCAGCATCAAGATCAGTCAATATGCTATTCACAAACTCACACAAGAGTTTCTTCATTTGGTTTGCTGAAGTGTAGTGTTCTTGGGTACTAAGACTGGATAAAATGGGATTAAAAAAATCAGCTGAGACAGCAAAAATGTTAACTTCATTTCTTTAAAATAGAGAAATACATAGAACAACATTAATTTGCCACATTGCAGTTACTGTATTAAAATGTACAAAGACCATCATAAAGCCTGTACATATATTTTCAATTTAAACCGTAACGGATTAAAGTCGAGTATCACCCTCTTTTTTCCACACCTTCTTTCCAGGGTCTGCACTTTCGACAGTCAGCTTCCAATCAAACGAAATCCTCTATCAAATCACGTTCTGTACTCTTTAAATAAGCTCCCTAGAGTGTCTGGATTTTCATGTCTCTTAATGTAAAGGTAGTGAGTAAAATGGAAACGATCTCCAACTGAAAACCTTATGATTTTTATACAAATCCTCCTTGTCTACCATAGGGAATTCAGAGACATCAGTGTGGAAAAATTGGACACCGATGTTAGGTAACTGGCCAAATCAGCATGCTAAATTAAAAAGCCTGATTCTTACGTACCTTTCGGGATTTCGACTTGCGATTAACGTCGCCATTATGGGCGCGAGTTTCTCGCTCATGGAACTAGAAGTATTCGCCATCCCTAGGTCGTGGATCTTCTTTATTTCTCCTGGCTATTCAATTTTAAGAAGCAATTTGCTACAAACAAATGTATTACGATTCTCCCGCCATATTGCAAAATACCGCATTAGCACTGGGTAAGACTCGGTCTACTCTCCCAGATTATATTTAGGAAATGTAGGACTGCTTAGCGTGCAAAATGCGTTTGAGGTATGAGAATTGTCGCTCAAATAAGTTTTACTTCAACGCAGCATTCTTGGGATAAAAAAATTCCAAATACATAAAACGTCTATGCGTAAAATTAAACGAAAGGCTTTGAATAGAGAGAAAGCTGTCGACATATGTAGAAATTTCAGTCTGTCGTTGACAAACGACTAACGGAAAAAATTACCCGTTATATCCGTTAGATTACATATGCCTGCTTGGCTTAAGTACCAAGGAAGGAACGAAACCGGGAAGTTAAGGTCAGTAGGATGTAAGGGACTACACTAGTAAGGATTCCATGTCTTTGTACCCTTTAAGATGAAAAAACCAGGACAAAGTTGCAGTCAAGATCAAACACTGAGACAAAGGAACTTACCGCTCGGCCAAGAACATCATTCTATCAGATAACCTAGAACAGAAGCTTATGACCTTGAAGTCTAGGTCAAAAGCTTCTGCGCAGAATTATACCGTCTTACGAGTTAACTCTTAACTCTCGTAACCCAAAAGGCGTCTCTTTCTGATCAAATCGCGAGGATCAATCGCTTTTCATTATTTTGACTAAAGAAGGGTTTCCCTCTGATAAACAATTTCATCCTAAGGATACCTTCTTTAGTTGTATTTTGTTTTATTTTGTTTTAGCTTCGTGAAACAAGGAGCAAATGAGTGTATAAGTGTACGTGCGCTCTATGACTTATTTTTTTATCTATTTTCTAATTGTTTGATTTCTGTTTGTTTTTTGTTTGTTTTTTGTTTTTGTTTTTGTTTTTTTGTTTTTGTTTTTACACTGAGAGTCACTTCCACTGACGTTGTCGAAACGTCAGTCCACTACCGACAACAATCCTTCTCAAGACCGCACCCATCTAGATTATCAGACTACACGAATAAATAATTGTTATGTCAAAAATCTGTGATTAGAATGTATTTATTCGTTACTTTTACTCTAAAATCTCCAATCAAATGTTAAAAATTCATCTCAGTCTCTTATTTTGGTGTACATTTCCAAAGCATTGCGGTTAAAGGAGCTTCTTGTAACTATATAATAGTTATAAGAATACAACCTCGTTCCCAGGGCCTTTTCCCTTAGCTGGGGGTGGGGCGGGTAAATGCCTTTTCCCGCCCCACCCCCGACTCCCCCCCCAACTAAGGGAAAAGGCCCTGGGAAAGAGGTTGATAAGAATAGTTATTAAAATAACAAACAGGATTGTGTTATTACTTATCTGCTGGCATTTTTTGCGTGAAACATTCGATATCTTCAGCATGAAGTTATGTTCTTTCACCTAGACCATCTGATGAAAGAGAATGTTGTTACTTTTTATCCAAACAAGTTTGATTCTCTGGCTATGAAACCTCAGAGCAACAATTGTATCAGTAATTTTGAATAAATTTCACCAAGTAGGAATACAAAACACTTCTTCTTACCTGAGAAACAAAAGTATCTCAGTTTTTACAATATTGCAAAAACGACCTAAAGGCTGGTAGCGAAATAAAAAAATTACCATAATTTTCCGTTCTAACTCTCTCAACTAGATTACATCAAAGAATTAACACCGTTGAAAATTCAACGAGACGTTGACAATGTGCTTGTAGTATTCATGAGTCTCTTTATCCCCAAGGCGTTCACCAAAAGTTGCATTGTGAAATCGTGGATGACGATTTTTTGTCATCCACCGTTTGTTTGTTTCTTATAGTTTCTAGGCCCACCAAATACAGGAGCACCAAAAGAAACAGCAAATGAGGAAGTCCACAGACAGTTCACCCCTTTGCGCCCTGTTCTTCATTTCTTCCTCGTCTTCCCAGTCATGTTCAACGTGGACCCTTTCCTGACTGCGATCTTTTTGTCTCGGCATGAAATATCGATTGCTCTGCACGCTGGTAACACTTGAAGCAAACACCACAAGCTTCCGTTCTTCCGAGCAAATTAGTTTTCTCGGATTTTTATAGATAGATGTACAGCTACCTCTTAGAATTTGTTACGAATGCGGGCTTCTTCGACAAATAAATATAATGACACCCGCAATCTACCTGTTGCAGATTGCAGACAAACGAAATACAGTAGTCATTCAAGTAAACTTGAAACGTTTCCAAAACGTTTTGCATTATAGTAGCTAAAACGCTCGCTGAAAATGTCAAAATAAAGGTTTCAGTGATATAAACTAGGACGCCAAATTTTTCAATAAACTGAAATTTCTCTAACAATTAACGTAATTACAAAACTTGGCCCGGGTACTCGATATAACTAAAAAAGTGAAACTGGTGGACTATTCAAATATTTTATTTTCATTATTTCTTGTGTATATGATTTATGATGCGTGAAAGGGTGTTAAATTACCTAAACTAATTTGCTTTATTATCCAACTGTGCTTCATAGAGTACAAAATTAATGACTACCAAAACGAATACAAATATGTCGCAGTATTTCTACTCCAGAGAACCGGTTAGACATTCGCCCGCAACAATTTGGTGAATTGGATAAAAAAATCCCTTATTAACCATTTTGTTGCGTGGTATCGCTGAGTACTTTTACTTGTTGTTTGTATTTTGACTCGCCCTACAGGCTCGTCAAAATACGGCACAACTCGTAAAAATAACCCAGCGATACTACACAACAAAATGTTCAATAAGATATATTCATTTGTCCGATGGCCAGCACTCTCTTAAATCATCTCAAGTTAAAAATTGCTTCGATGTCATAAAAAATGATCATTGTGCAAAACGTGTTCCCTCAAGTATACATCACGAAACCCTTTAAACCCTACAGCCTAACATAAATATTCATATTCTCCACAGCGTTCTATTTACATTACCTCCGATACTGACAAGGTGAATTAGTTTGACCATCAGGAGTTTCTAAAATCATTGATCATTTCTTTTATTCTCGTGGCCGCTTTATAGTTGATCAAAGGGTGGTGATACAAAGTGAAATTAGAGGCCAGTCACTCTTGCGGATTAGTTGAGGAATAATTATACTTTTACTTTAATTTGTCTACAACAGACTAACATGACTTCACCTTTACTAAATCTCACGTAATACTGTTTCAATTACTTATCCACTGAGGCGTTCTAACTCTATGCATATCGCAAATCTAAGTCAGACTCGTGACCGAGTCTGGTGCCATGACTGCTCCTGTTGTAGAAATCATCGGCTTGCTCTGGAATAATCTTGAACTTAAAATTAGTCTAGTTTTATATCTAAACTGCTCCTTCATGGTTACTTGAAGATATCTTAACGTTTTGTTATTACCTAAACATAATTGTAACAGTTTATGTTGCAATCGTCAGTGGTTCGAGTTTCTAAAACTCTATTTTAAAGAAGGCTCACTCCGTTGGCATATGGATGCGATGCAATATAGTGCGTCTTGAGGGCATTCTTTTGATAAAATGCTTTACTGCAAAACTGGCATTGGAAAGGTTTCTTAGGAGCGTGTGTTCTCTTGTGCGTGTTCAAAGTGGAAGCCAGTGTGAATCCTTTCCCACAGATCTGACATTTGAAAGGTCGTTCACCTGTATGGCCATAGATATGAGCCTGCAAGTTTCCCTTCTGGTTAAAGCCCTTTCCACAGTACTCGCACTGGTACATGCGCATCTCGGAATGGGTTCTCAGATGGTACGTCAAATGTGTCAACTGCTTGAAGCCTCGCCCACACTTGTCACATTTGTGGGGCTTCTCTCCCGTGTGAGTGTAGCGATGGATCTTCATGTCAATTTTCTGGTGGAATCCTTTTCCGCAGAAGTCGCACACAAATGGCTTGTAATTAGTATGTGTGCGCATGTGCGTATGCAAATTAGACGCACGGTTGAAAGCCTTGTTGCACTGCAGGCACACGTACGGTTTCACGGTGGTGTGCGTCAGTCGGTGGCGTGTCAGGTTTCCTGGCTGTCTGAAGGCGCGGCCACACTGCTCGCAGATAAACGGTTTGTCTCCAGTGTGGATACGTTTGTGAGTCGTTAAGGTGTTCGAGCGGCTAAAAGATTTGTCGCATACATCACAAGTGTAACGGTACTTCTTGCTTGCGGAACCATTTGGCTTGGTAGGTTTTGGTTGCAAATTCGTCTCTACCTTTTTTGCGGTTTCGCCATTCTGAGGACACTGCTTCAAATCTTCTTCTGAACTTGACGGGAGGAAGGTAGAATACTCAGGAAGACCTACTGCCGCCCTCTCTTGTTTCAAAAATCTACCGAGGTCGCTGACTTCAAGAAACGAAGAAAGTTCGAACTTTCCGTCCAAATTCTCTTCGAGGTAGACACTGAGGACAGAGTCGTTTTGTGGGACGCTGTTCTCCAAATCTGATTGATGGCGCACCGATTGTTCGTTAAAAAATTCTCGTGCACTGCTTTCAGTAGCATGACCTTCCCAGCCGTTTCTTTCCACTTTTACATCTTGTGAATCATCTTCATCATTTGTGACTTCTTGTTTGATTCTTAAAGTGCTGTTTAACTTCGACCCTCGTACGTCATCAACGATTCCACAGTGAAAGTTTATATCACTGGAGCCAAGATCGACCTTTATTGGTGCGTAGAGGTACTGAAAAGCGCTCTGATTTGCTGTGAGGATTCTCTCCTTTGATTGGTGGAACTCAAGATTTAAGGGCTTTTGAAAATGATTTAATTCTAGCCCTCTATCTTTCAGGAAAGGGTCTTGGATGTCAAGTACGTGTGGGTCGTGTATCTCGCTCGCCTTTACTTCAATGTGTGGCAACTTTTCGATGGCTGCTTCTTCTGTACAGATTAAGAAAGGAAATTATGAGTTGTTTCTGTAGGACTATCATGAAGCAAAGGTTCCTACAAATAACTGTATCGAAAAGAAAAGAGGGGAAAACCTAGTCCCTCTGTACGTTTTTGCATTTGGGGGAAACCGATAAGGATTTCGAAAGAAAAAGTGTTGCTTGTATTGCTTCAAATAAAATGGAAAGCGTCATTCTTCTGCGGCGAGTTGACTTCGTATGGATATTACCCGGGCCTACAATTTGCCATGAGTCATTTACATCCTAGCATCAGTATGCATATTCTCCATACTGTGCCCTAGAAATTCCTAAGGTGCTGACAAGGAGAATTTGTTCAACAGTCAAGAGCTTTTCGAGTGGGAGATCATTTCCTTTATACTAGTTACCTTATTGTGTGATTCAGGGGTGATATTGTAAGGAGAAATTAGATGTTGGTCATTCATAGGAGTCAACGTGTTTAAGAAATAGGTAACAAAAGCTGGGCGCTCCATCTGGGAGCATGTTGTGAATGAAAACACACAAATGTAAAACCCACTTCCGAATAAGGTTTTCTGTTTTCCCTGACAATTTTTCGATGGAAAAGAGCGTTCTTTGTTATTTTTTTCCTTCCAAAAAAATTCGAGGTTTCCTGGGAAAAAAAATACCGCCCTAATGATTTGTACAAAGTTAGAAAACACTAAAGTTCTCACTAACATCACTGAGGATTTCTATAATGGTGAAAGAAGTGAAAGAAATAGCAAGCATGGAGTTCCAGTAATTGATTATATTGTTCACAGGTCGTTTACTTAACCCTTTTTTAACTCCCATGTGTGACAAAGAGAGAATTTCCCCTTACAATATCAGTGCAATAGCAGGCAGACAAACAACGAGAATCATGATAAAGGAAAACATCAATTAGGAGATTTTTTATTAGTTGATACATTACAAGAGCGTAGCAAAGGGGGGTGCCCCCGTGACCCCCCCCCCCCTTGGTAGGTCTTCTTTAGAGCAAACAACCTACAACATTCAGGTGGCAAAAACGCCATCACAATATCTTGGCCGTAAAAGCCATTGATATGGGCCTTCATGCCGAGATAATACGACTGAGCCCGCTGATACGCGCGGGAGAGCATTGGTGTAAATGTAGTAGCCTCTGTTACCCCCCCCCCCCCTTTGAAAAATCCTGGCTACGCCTCTGCATTACCAAATTCTCCAATTTCAAATCATAAGAATTGTGCGGTAGACAGAAATTAAATGAGAATTACTGGTGAGGACTAGGATTATAAGAGGGTTAACTATGTCGTAAGTTATATTCCTAAAAAACGTTAATTAACAAATATCAACATTTAGTAATCGTTGCAGGTATAGATGAGCTAAAATCATTTTTCTTTTCTATGAGCTTTACTATCCGATCACTTATTTTAGTATATTCTAAAACAGCTATTCACCTCCACTTCAGTGAATGGTTGTTAAATATTCGTTGAAACGGTTTCGAATTGTTTCTAAGGAAACACTTGTATTTGAAATTTAATTAAAATTCAGTCGTTGTTCCAAGAGAAGGTATAATACCAGTTAGAGGTTGCCCTACTTTAGGTGGCTTGTCATTTTTTTACCGGTTTTGATTAAGTTTATTTAACCTAATAGATAAACTGAGAAATCGGCTTACATTTGATATCACCCCGGTCACTACCAAGATCAACGAATTAATTCTCTGATCTTATGACCACGCACATACTGTTTTTTCGGCCAGTGGCGAAAATTTCGTTTTCTATATTAAGGTAATAATGTCTTAAACTCTGCTAAACAGTCCTTTGACATTACATCTAAATCGTCAGAATAAAATCGTAATTTGAAGTATGATTTTACGATTATACTGATCAAAACTGAGGAAAGAGCTTGAGCTTGCAATCATTATCCAAAGAATTGTGACCAAACCAAAAATATGGAATTTTTTAAAGATAATCTCGTTTCAAGGTAGGACAGAGCCTTCTGAAATAGTTTTTTTTTTTTTTTTTCTTCTGACAGAATCAATTCGTAGTATGTCATGCCAATATTAGTTGCCGGCCTAAAATGAAACCGCTCGCTTTTACATGTAATTGCTTTTGTCGGAACTCATGCTTGTCAGAGAAAAATCCACGCGCTTGCATCTGATCTTTTTATGCGTACAATGCGCTCTTTTGTCTAAAACATGTCACGGTGGTGCACTCGAGTTCCACACGGATCTTTTAATCCGTAATTATAGCAGATTTGGATTTCAGGCAAGACCGGGAGAACCCATGAATTAACAGTTTTCCTCTCAAAAAATATCATTCTCGAGTATAAAGATGTGAAGGCTGTCTGCTCTGAGCTTCTTCTTAGCTTGCGCATGTGCCTTGAGGCGGACTGATTGTTAATTTGTACATCTTGAGCATAAATTTTAAGCCAGAGGTTTTAAAGGTTAATTTTTATCCGGTTTTTTTTTTTTCTTTTTTTTTTTTCTTTTTTTTTTTTCTTTCATCTTCGCACCGACATATGGTGTTTAAAAAGTATTAGCTATATAGTAGAAGAAACCAGAATTGTTGAGTGTTGAACGAAATTCTATGCACCTAGAAATAGCTTCCTGGATTTACCTTGAGGACTGAGCAAGGAAGGCTCCATTGAGTGGTGTAAAACATCGACATTCTTCTTCTTCTGGATGGTGTTCTGCGACGTTTTCTTTACAAGAAATGATCGTGGCATCTTGGCGGATCTTTTTGAACTGCAAAAGAGCAAAGCAAAGGCTATTTACATTCGAAATCAACGTGGCATGTTTAATTTCGGCGTGAGGATGAAACGAAACCTCACGTACATAGATATTCACAAGGGCGCCGATATTCACAAGAAGCGGTTCCTTAACTGAACTCTCTCTCTGTCTCTAAGTCTCCGGATATTTTTTTTCACGTGCGCTTTCTGTCTTTTCATACAAGCCAGTAACCCTTGTAAAATGTAGTAGCTTGTCAACCCTCTTAGACTATTATTTACCGGTAAAACCAGCAAACGTCTTCTTTGTCTCACGGACCTGTGGTGGAGTTGAGAAGGTTACAGCAGTGAATGATACAAGTTTAGTAAAGCCGTGTTTACTTATCTGCATCAGCTGACTCAACAGCGATTTACAGGACATTGCGATTGGCGGAAGGGTTTAAACACATTTTCTTTAATTTGTAGACAATGAAGAAACCTCTTTCATTTACAGGAGTAGTCGCTAATTCATGTTACTTATAGCACGGTCTTCCTTAATTAACGATTTTCTTTCATGACGACAATAATCGGACCAAAAGGCAAATAATTACTACTCTTCGTTTAATGAAAGAACATTTTTGTGGCTACAGAAACAGTTACTTGGAGATGAAACTCGGTACTTTGCTGTTCTTTTTCTTGCAAAATACGCTTTGCGAATTTTCAGCATGTTATTTAATTTGCTATTTTGTATTCTACTGGCATAAACCGACCTCCTTTTTTTTTCTCTCATTTCATGCGATTTCTTTGCAAAGAACCCATTCTGCAAGACGTCGAAAAAATTTTAGCGTTCTCACCTTCGCAATCTCACTTTCTCTAACTTTGAATTAGCTTCAAGCCGACCTACAGTCTTTCCTTTCTCACACAGCTTCAAAGGATCACTTGTTAAGTGTATTTGATTTCTAGAAATCAAAATTGAATTTAGAAGTCATAAAGGTACATCCTTTATTAAGACTCCTTGAATTTACTGTAATTAAGTCAAATCGGTGCAACATACGAAATCGAAGTCTCTACAAACAAAGAGAGGTTTTTTTTTTCGAAGGCGATGTCGCTGAAATTTTTGAAAAAGCTTAATTTCACGTTTTTAACCCTGGATAATTAAAAAGAGTGTCAACGCGGAATACTCTTAAAATAGTATGCTCTATACTTACCCTCTCTCTTAAGATATCTTCGCAGCGTTGATAATTTTTTCGGATATGTTAACGAGTTCAAAGATGCGTTGCCTGTCTCACAGGGAAATCAAGTATACGTTTACAGATTGGTTCTCGTTGGTTACATACAAATAATACATGCAAAATACTTCGGTGTTTGCTCAGCTTTTGCCAAATTTAAATCTAAATGATGTCATTGTTCAGTACGACAAAAGCCGAACGAGGTTTTTCAGTTGCAATAGCTCAACTTTACAAATTCTTGTTCAAACGATCGTGGTTCACACTGCCGGGTAAATTATAATAAAAGTGAGGGAGATCTTTCTTTAGAATAAAATATTGGACTGGATCTGATCATAGGCGCTTCAATTCAAGTCATCGGCAATTGGAAAAAAGAAGAAGATTCGATCAAAAAATATCTTTATGTTCTAAGTTGTATTTAGAAAAGGAATACAATAGCGCTTTTAGCAGTATTACGAATTTGAATTACCGCTTTCATTGTAATTCAGTATTTTTACACTTTGTGTTTTATATTGTGGAACAAAGAGCTAATTTTCTCTTGTATAGCTAATTTTTATTTGGAATATAATTACTTATATTTGAAGATCCTAGCAGCGGCAAGAAATCTAGACTGGCGGGCGCGCGGCCGGGCGGAAAGTTCTCGAACGCATTTTTTCTTCTCAACTTCCTTTCCGTTTATCTGAGTGTGAAGGGTTTTTTTCGGGGCGGCAGTTACGTGCTTTTAATTGTATCGTGCTTTTTCCCATCAAACGAAAGCTTAGAGCAAACATGAAGTGATTTACTGGTTTTGGTTGACCAAGTAAATTGCATTTTGATGTTCGTATCATGCACTGTATGAGGATAGGAGATTGACGAATCGAAACTTAAACCGACTTCGAATCGCGTTAAATTTATTTTTCATGCTTTATTTTGCTTTTATCGCTGGCGAGAAAGCAAGCAAGCCGACACCGTCGTCAAATTAAGGATAGAATTTCCAGTACGTTATTTGCTCAGTTTAATAAAATCGATATCAAATTCCTATAAATATGAAATAATTTTTAAACATGGTTTGTAATGTTAACCCAAGAATTTTTGTTGTTATTAATATCAATACATTTTATTAAAAACTACAGAAAAAAAATGAAAGGAATAATAAATATTTTTTATTAAAAACAAAACATTTTATTAAAAACTACAGAAAAAAAATGAAAGGAATCATAAATATTTTTTTCAATACTGCGTCATGTTCCGCATTACTCAGTGGTCGATGCATCGCGGATGTTTTACTTCTTTTTTTATTTTTTGTTTCTTTTCTCTTTTGTTGGCCTTGTTGTCAAAGGATGGAGATCGCAGCAGCAGAAGAAAGGTTTCTTTTCGAAGTAAAATACATCATCAGCCACTTAAATGATCGCCTAGTAACTAGCCGCTGAATAAATTCACTGAAGACTCGGGCCGGATATTTTTCTTGCCTTTTCAAATTTGTCTCAATTCTATAGCCAGCTGGTGTGCTTTAACATTCCTAGAAAGCATTTTGATGCGACAAAATCATGCGCTATCGACGCCGTGAAGACAAAACTTGTAATACTACATTATTTGATTCAAAGAGGGTCAGATTTTATCACAAATTGAAAATAGCGCAAACTTTTAATTTTTTCTGTCAAATCTACAGTTAAATTATAATTACTCGGCCGTGACACAATGATAGCTACTCTGATTGCACGTGTCAGTGCCACCAACAAAAGCTATCAAAACCTTGATCACCAGTGGTCTTTCAGTTACAAAGTATTCCATCTGTTCGAGATGCGATTGCAACAATAATGGTATCACTGAAGTATAATGCAGTTTTAAGCCCTTCTATGTAAACAAATAAAAAGCTCTGTTAAAAAGCTGGCTTTTTGTAAGTGAATAAAACCCCCTACCGAAAATGAAATAATCTCCCCAAGAAAAAGTAACGAAATATTTCTAAAGTTGAAAATTGCGTTTAATGATTCGTATGTTGACTTTTGAACTTATATAGGGCTTACCAAATGAAATTTCGTGTCGATTCGATTCCTCTTATGACGCCCTCAGTTAGTCTAAAGTACTATTCTGACAGAGCAAAGAGAGACCAAAATTTTAGTTTGCATATGCTCCAGGTTACATAATAACCTTTCTATTAGTCAAAAGTTCGATAAGCTTCGCTGGTAATCAGAAAATATCGCGAGCCTTATGCTACCTTGTCCCCCTATTTTTCAGTATCCGATTTTTATCATCTCACTCAAGTTATGAGAGGGCAATACTTTTAAGCGGGGCACGCAAAATAGCTATTTAGTGATACAAGGGAGTGTTTACGGAGCAGGTGTGATCTGAAAGAAGTGTAACTAATTTGATACGTGCGGTACGATTTTTGGGCCTCTTTTCACCTCAGTGATCTACCAAAAAAACTGAAGTTTTAGTCTATGATAAATTGGCAAAGAAAATCAAAACGTCTAAGTTCGATCGCGTCTCTATCCATTCATTCATTCAAAGACGTACAAGCCAAACAGAAATATTATGCCGCCTACCACATTGAGTATGAATTTCTTTTCTTGGCTCACCTTGAATGTTTTTTACAAATGTGATACATCTTTTTTTTTTTTTAAAGGGGTATCTTGGAGGGAAGATCAATCAAAGATAACGAACATTCTTACCTCTTTGGAAAAAACCCCTTTAAAGTCAAGAGACTCACTGTCAAATTGGTCTTTCAATATGATATTCAATTTCTAGACGTTGCTTCAATAATGATTAGCAAACGCCTGTTTTGTAAAGAAACTACGCACGATAAAAGGCTGTGAAAACAATAGCACATGGGGAAACATATCGCTATGGAAACCTTTATTTTTCAAAAATATACTGTCCAAAGTATTTAAACCAGAGCGCCGTGTTTTAGACACAGACTGAAGACGGCAAAAAGTTGACTTCATTTTAAAGTTTTTTCTTCAATTCGCATTCTACTTTTTAGTTATTTTTTCTTGAGAGCTAGTTATTTTATTGCTTCTTATTTCATCGATCAATTACTTGTTTATCACACATTCAAAGTCGACATTTAGAGGTGCCTTTGTTTATGTAGCTCGGCTGATTCGCTGAAAAGAGACATTCGCGGCGAAATGTCCACTTATGTAAATTTCATCTCGGTGATTCTTGAATAATTGAAAACGCTCTGGAAGTCACGAACTTGAACTGCGCTCAATCTTACGAAAGCGTCTTTACAGAACACCAAATTTACTTAAAGTTCACCTGAATTTTAAACCGCGGCAAGGAAAATCGTATCAAGTGTCGTGGGATATTGAAACCATCTATTGAAAATAATTTGAACTTGTTTCTTTCAAGTAATTTTCACCTGCCGTCACTTAAACAGCTGATACGCCGCTGAGAGCTGATTGTAGGGCTGCGACTTAGTGTTTCGCGTATCATTTCAACTTCTCGAGTTCCGCTTCGCAAAATCAGCTGTGATACCCCGTAGAACAACAAATTTCCGTTCATTTCAAAATTTTTTTTCCCACCAATATAAAAGGGTCGATTTATGAACAATTTAATTGTGTGTTTGCACAGCTCTCGGACAGTGTTTATGCATTCTGTCTGTTTCACTTAATGGAAGTAATAATAATGACTGTCATTTCGGTTGAAGAGTGATTTTCTTTATGTTAAAAGCAAGCTTGATTTGAAAACGATCGCCCTACATAATTTTTTTTCTTTCTCTGACTGCCATTTTGACTTGTTGTAGAATTAAATCAATAATACCGATGTTCAAAAAAAATCTTTTAGCAAAAGTAAAATTTTGAAAACTTTAATTATAACGAGTTGTGGCAAAGAAAAAACATTCTTAAGCTTTTCCTTTCCTCAGTGCCTCTGATTTAGTAGTTCCTCGCCGAACTTAAGATTTAACTAGTTTTAGTGAACCTCACTAAGACTTCTGTGGCTTTCCTTGGTAGTATTTATAACGACAAAAATACAGAAAAACACATCATGCTGAGAAAACAGCTTATCATGTGACGATCCTACAATGGTAATTTGTATATCTGTATCGCGCATGTACGAGCAGTAGTCTCAATCTTCTTTGCATGGAACCATCTGGTCACTATGTCATTCTTTCTCTCCGAATATCCCTCCATATTTATGATTGAGCGCTGTAGAACTTCAGTGCCTCTGATTTAGTAGTTCCTCGCCGAACTTAAGATTTAACTAATTTGAGGGACCTTCACTAAGACTTCTGTGGCTTTCCTTAGTAGCCTTTATGACAACAAAAAATACAGAAAAACACATCACGCTGAGGAAATAGCCTGTCATGTGACGATTCTGCGATGGTAACTTGTAAACCTGTACTGAGCATGTAAGAGCAGTCGTTTCAATCTTCCTTACATGAAGCCTTCTGGTCACTACGTCATTCTTTCTCTCCGAACATTCCCTCCATATTTACGATTGAGCGTCGGGGAACCAAAAAAATTACGAAGATAAAGAAAAAAAATAAAATGCTGAGTTGCTTAGCTAGGTGGGAAAATTCCCAGCCCGGCTATTGCGAATCAACAAAAAACTCAAGTAAAAGATCTGAGTAATCCTGCTAATCCGCAATTTCACCTTAACTTATCGAACCTGTTACTTGCACTTGCGAAAGTGTGACACTAGCTTGATTTAGGTAGCCAGGCCAGCGTAGGTAGTTGATAGGGTTGCAAGCAGCAATAACTCTGGCCTCAGTCTCGACTTAGCGTCATTGATTACGGCAAAATAATTTCCAGCGTGTGTGATGAACAAAAGCTTTATCTGGCGATGTTCCGCGGTAAGTCGCAATTTTGACTGATCCTCGACCAACGAACGCCAATTATAAGTCATCTTTCTTAGCAATCTGTTTCAATTGATCCATTTAAATGAACTTACAAAACAAAAATATGATACCTGTTAGAAGCTCCTTTACAAATGAGTTGACGATAACCTCGTGAATTCTGCACCGGAGTGTATTAGGGATATGAAACAAAGGCCCAAAGAGATTTTCCAGTTGACTGACCGATCCCCGGCTATGGCAAAAGTTTGATGTGTTTCCTCAATTCTTCAATTCTATGACGCAGATAAGCAGATAGTATGTCACAAAAACTAATGCAGAAATTCAGAATATGGAACGTTTCCCATTCACCTTTAATGAGATCTATAAAGTGACGATTAGTGTTCATAACAATCTTTACAGCTGAAATCACTGCAAAGAAATTGCTTTATACAACTGCTTTAAGCCAGGTACCAGAGTGAAGTGTTGTAAAAGCTGGATTTACGGACTTTTCTTTAATTTTTGACTGGCCACGTTAGCGGGTGAGAGAAAGCGATCGAGGCCTTTCCGTCTTTGAAAAAAAAAATTATTTTATCCTGTTTAGGTTCTTCGTAATTTTAAGACACTGTAACCGAAAACTGTTTTTACAGCAAATAAGTGACAAAACACAGCAAACGCCTGTTTAGAAGATATACAAAACAGCAAAAACTACAACGAACTCCGTAAATGTAATTTACAGATTACTTTTGCTTTTTCATTTATTTTTTTTTTTATTTTTTTATTGTTTTTTTTTTGGGGGGGATAAGCATATATTAAATATTTTATTGACCAACCCATGCTTGGTTAAATTAGCCTGAACCTGGCATCGCTCTTTTCTTTTCCGTGCAAGAGGGCTAAATAAAGAGAAAAGGATGAATTTTAAATGTATGAAAATCATACATGTGTACTGCGGTTTCATGAAATGTATGAAAGCGTTCCTCGCGGTAATAAACCCTACTTATCTAGTAGGTGAAAACAAGGCCTGAGTTTTTTCTGGCCGTATTTCCGCCTACTAGACAGGTAGGGTTTATTGCCGTGAGGAAAGCTTTCACACAAAAAGAAACGGGTTAACATATATCAAGCCATCTTATTGTGAGAAGTTACATTTAAATCACTTCTGGGAGTTAGCGGGTTAAAATATTGACCACAAGCAATAGAATGTAGATATATCGGAAGCAATTTCTCTCACGCAGAAGTTTTCGACATTTGCTGGGTTTGAAATGAATTATCTACAACTGATTAAGAGAGACACCGCTCGATGATAACACATTCAACACGTCGAACGCACGCAATACTTACACTGTTAAAAAGATGAAAATAATCATAGGTTTAACCTAAACGCGGAGCTCCGGTTAGTTTATTTTACAGCCTCTCGCTTGATAAGGATGAGTTCCTTATTGGCTGCTGAAGAGTTTATTCATACGAATGTTATTATAATACAGAAGTTGGTAAAGAGTGAGGGCAGGTTTTCCTTTCTCCATTTAATAAATAAGGAGATTGTCATGATGAATAATTATAAGAAAAAAGCAAAATGGCAACGCAATAACCACAACTACCTGAAGAGGTATCAGTAACATAAAATTTAATCCACTTTTCTTTACATAATTGTATCGAGTAACAACTCCATGAAAGATACAATAAATATATGAAGTTCATATATTCACTGACCAGGTCAGTGGCTCGAATCCCGTACAGGCCTGATTTTTTTCAGGTCTGCTTTTCGCTATTGCATAAATAGCACTATCTACTGCGAAGGATCGTGCATCATACGTAACTCTATGAAAGAAAACGACATTGTGCTGCCGTGGTGTGCAAGGGAAACAAATCGTTATCAAGATGATTTGAGAAGATTGAATCACTCACCGAAAGGAAGTTTAAAAACTGACGTAGCGAAGGTAATGGATTTGTCTCTGCTTCGACGAGGAGTTCAAGTTCGCTTTTTATTACGTGCAAATCAGCGGGAGTTACCTAGACCAGAGTTAATTCCCCTCTATTAACTCTGCCTAGACTATACATTTAACCGTATGTGTTTCTCTCAACTCTAACTAAAGGGCAATACGCGGTTTAAAGAGGTTTTAAATACGATGAATACTTGTATACCAAAAGGAATGATTTTCTCACATTCCCCCAGCCATATCTTCGAATGTTTACAATGAGTACACATCGAGAGTAAATAAATCGAATGTGAATCAACACCAATACTTCATGAGAGCAATTTTCAAGTGAACGTCAAAAGTAATCCGGGACTGCTTTGTTTTCGCTTTATCTTGTTATGAGATTGGTCAAGAAAACTCGCGCCACTTTCTCAACCAATCAGATTCAAATCGCGACTTGGACGCCAGCGTTCTCCCGCGCTTCGAGCAGTTCGCTTGTTTTTACTTCAAGCTGATTGGCTCTTTGTGAAATTTCCCTTCCTATGATTGGCTGTTGTGATTGCTTTGATTTTGGTTTCACAACACTCAATTGAAAAGTGCTCTCTTACTGTATTTCACCGCGAGGAAGTGTCACGACGGTCTTAATGATGTTTTCAGCAAACTTGTTTAATCGCTAATGTGAATTATAACCATTATATGGCAAATCCTCCTAAAACCTCGGTAACATGCATAGAAGTTTTTCAGCTCTGTCTTCCAGTTGAAGTAACGTACACGGTAAACTAGATCTGCGCATGGCAAAGTGGGCAGTGATTAAGGGAACTGATCTCTTGCTCGTAGGCCCGGTGTTTGCAGGTGCCACACATCCAGAACTGATAGTCCATTAATGGACGTCCAGTCACAATGCACGTGGGAAACTTCGTGTCACAGTTTGGACAAATTTGGCTCCTATAAGTTGGGAGGAAGGTTAAAAGAAATAAAATAAAAACACCTACATTTACGAGGTCACTCAGAAGCTAGCTTCCTCTCTACATACCACCATACAAACACTGATCGGTGGTTAGAACTTCTCTATAAGTTGTTCACGTTATTCGTCTTCATCAAACGTCACTCAAATTAATGAAATAAGTACTAGTACATTATGACCGACTATTAAACAAATAACACGATGGACAAATTTCAAATGCAGTGGCAAGGAGAACATCGTAAGCTTTCAACGCAGAAGACCACAATCTCCATGAATGAAAGAAAACTTGGTGGTATACGCGCTGGACCTGGCACCAAAAGATCTAGTCTTGGCCACACTCTTTCTCATTCTCTTTACAACACAGACATCTGGATAAGCCCCGGAAATAATGAGCCACAAGGCTCGTAAGACGTGACATCGACCTCACGTCACCCTAAATTAAAGTAAAACATCTGTAAACGTACCAGTCTGGAATCATTGTTTCGCAGCTGGTGCACTCCGCCTTGTTACCACGTGAGTCTTTGGGTGAATGTCTGAAAAGAACGTACGGAAAGAAAGGGTTAAATAACTCCTTCAATAAAAGTTTAAAGGAAAAAAATGTGGGGGGGGGGGGGATAAACTTGCTATTGATGGGTATCTCGAAAGTTGGGGGGCGTGTAATAATAATCCTAGTCGCTTCATGCTGAGGAGACCAGAAAAACTCAAGTTGGATGGACCACCTGACTCGAGTAAAGACTTAACCTACCACACTTATGACTTAAAATGCGCGAGAAGTGAGACAATATATCTCTTGGATGACATTTCTCTTTCTTTTTTTTTTTCTCTTTCTTTCCTTTCTTTTTTTCTCTTTTCTTCTCTTCTTCAACTATGTGCCTAAGAATGTGTTGATGTTTCGTGGAGAAATGCATTGTGGGTGACTACGAGGAGTGAAAGAGTTAGCTTATGATCAGTCGAATTTAACGCTAAAGAGTCAATGTTCACATACTTTGTAAATATTTCCAGGGCTAGTTCTTCGTATGCATTTTTCTGTTCTTGAGTCAGACTTTCAATCGACTCCAACTTTATAAAGGCCTGCAAAGATACAGAAACATTTTCAACCCTTAGACTCAATAGGTCAAATTCGTTACTCTCTCTTCGAGCTGAGCTAAGCTGTCTAGGGAAATAGTTCAGATAATTTGGTGTGGTAATTGTAATGACAACAACCTCTAGATTGCATAATATCCTTCAGTAACATCTTGCATAATGTTGTCACTGTTTCACGCGAGGCTTTGAACTCTTGTATTTGTACATCTCATCGATTTTCGAGATTGTTTTAAATGAAATTACAGATGTAGTGACGATGAAAGAAAGGTGGCAAGGATGCCGGGCTTGAATTTTAAATTTATGTCATCATCTTCCGTGGGTCGGTGGAAGACCAATTGATCAGATGTACACATTACAGCCACCGAAGCAACGACAGGAGAACAGTCGAAAAGCTAGTAAACAGTTCGCCTTTTAAACCGATGGAAATGTAGTCTGTGGCAAAATCGCTCAGGGTGTATCGATGCAATTAGCGTTTGTGTTTTGACCGATCAAAGCGAGCAGAGTTAAGTCTTTAAACTAATAAGTCTCGGAGAAGTAAATGGAGCCAGCGGAACAGTACTCGGTGGTACATACTGAGAGGAGAAAAGAGTTACCTTAGAACAAGTCCCAAATGCCCTGTTGGCACAGCTGACAAGTGCTAGAAGGGAATGGACGCATACTGGATCCAGGACATCTTCGTAATCACACAAGCGTAGGGCCTGGAGAGAGGTGGGGAACCAGCATAGAATAAAGAATAAAAGTTTCGCATATCACTTAATGAAACCAATAGTTTTGCAGACATTCTGCTGTAAAATTCTTACCGTTTTCATTGCAGCATCAATTGCTCCTTCATACATTTGTCTTTGTGCCAAGAGGAAGAAGTGGTATGCCTGTAAAAGGAGACAAAGAAAAAGCAAGTGTCTCAGTAATACGAGTCATTAGCATATTATCTTGCAACTTAGAATATTTAGTTGGAGATGTATATGCGCACGATTTGAAATGACGTTCATTTCCATGGCTCTCACCTAGACAGCGCTCCAAACTTCGACCATTTTGGTCGCCATGGCGAGAGCGAAAAAAATTTGGTAACCATTTCATGAGTTTAAGGTCACAAAACGGCGTCTTTAAAGAATTGGAGCTGGATGCCCTGCAGCAAACCCACTTAACGAGATTGTTGCAATTGGCGTATTACCAATAACGGGAAACTTGGTCGCTTGATTTTTACAGAATGCCGTTTTACGTGGTACATATCATTGCCTTTACATGGCCATCTATGGAGGAGCGACGTGAGCAACACGTAAAATTAGAAAGATTATCCAAAGGAGTGTTAATCGAGGCGTGACTGTTGTCGACTGAGCCTAATCACAACGACCATTCAGAGAGCCAGTGAGAACTCAAAGTAGCAACAAGGAGACTTCTTCCTAAACCACAGAAAAGAGAGAAGGGAAAAAAAGGAAGAAAAGGAAGAAAAGGGAGAAAAGGAAGAAAAGGAAGAAAAGGAAGAAAAGGAAGAAAAGGGAGCCAGCGACAAATTTCCGATTGCCTTTAGTTTCGCATCTGATTACGTGCGAAGATGATGCGTGTTCTACAAAGCAATCACAAAACAAAGTAGAACAGGCGCAACGCAATCCTTTTTACCCCAAGTTGAAAACTGTCCTAATTGACGCTTTCTTGGTTGTCACCGATCTGATCTCCTAAAGTCTGACTAAAAAAGTGAGAAAAAAAAAAAAAAAAAAAAAAAAACCAACAACAACAAAAGAACCTCAGCTCCTCTCCAAGCGTTGTCGATGATTTTGCTCTCATCTGTAGCAATGGCGTCCTCTTCAAGCAAACCAGCCAGGGCAGACGTCGCCTGAACAAAAACAAAAATACCGATAGTAAAACCCCTTGATAGAAAAAGGCGAGGGGCACGTATCGGGAAACACATGCTAAACGAAATGTTCATCTATCTCCTCGGTCCCAACTTCTTTCTTTCCTCACCAAGTTGTTCAATTCGCGCACAATTAGAAATAGAGTTTGTCTGAAAACAAAAATCAAGCACAGAAACCTCTGCGAAGAAAACTTCATCTAAAAATGGGAAATTTTCTCCGATACCTTTTCTTATAACTGTTGCAGTGACCGAACGAAAATTACCTTTTCATAAATAGATTCAATGCTACACATTAGGCTAAGCTTCACCAACCTCTCTTGTACTTCTCTTTTCTTTCCCTGAAGCCGTTCTCATCTTTGTCATTTTAACGTGTTCATGGTAATTTTCCACCTACAATTAACGCAAAACATCTTTAATGACATAAAGTATATTTTGCATTACTACCTCTATTGTGGAGGTTAAAAGGTTAATTCAGCCTTGTACTCCATCTGGTCCGAGCTTATTCCAGCTTCAGTTGCATTAAGCGCAGTTCGATTGAGTGACGCAAAAGCAACACCAAATTAAACAACCAAACAGAACAAAGGGAATATCTTAGTGAGCCAATGAGCACTCGAGGTAAAAACAAGCAAACTGCCTGAAGGGCAGGAAAGCGTGGGTGACCACGTCAAGATTGGTTTTGAGTTTATAGTATTGAGTCTATACAAAGCTCGAACCCAGACCCCTCAACCCCAAGTCTAGAACGCTGACCTATATATATGAAAAAAAAGAAGAGATCTGTATATACGTACCAGCAGTGCAGCCAAAACGTACATTTTCTTGGCACGAAGTGGATTTGTCGTAGCATCTGACGCTTCGGAAGCAACCTTAAATCAACAAAAGAGAAAGTTCCGGCAAAGACAAACTTCTTACGCAAAGGCATTGTCTCTTGATTAATTGTTTCTGGAAAACAGGTTACTGATACACAATGAGGAGTTGCTGAATACTGTTCAAATAAAAGCACTGAAAATCTGACGATAAAAGGAAGTCGTGACTTGCTCTTTATATAAAATCCCGCTTAAATAGGACTTTTCGCTCTTCTGTTTTGTCGCCTCACTTCATATCTTGTGAGAGATCTCGAGAGATTATGCTCATTGAAAATCAATCATATTCATCCTTTTAATGAGGATTATATAGGATCTGTAATGAACGGTTAGAAAACGAAACGAAAATTGTCCATTCCTAACATAAATTTGTCTCTGTTGTTTCTCAATTTCATTCTACCCAATGTACAAATAAACAAACTCTTACCTTGAAAAGGAGTTTAGCAGCATCGATGAAATGGTTTGCTTTGCGGTATCTAAACATGGTCAAGAATCGGTGCAAAAAACGGTGTTGCGCGAGCCATGCCTAAGCTGCACAAACGTCTTATTACAGTAAAACAAAGTCGTCATTTTATGCATAAAAGTTGTTTCTTTCTACAAGGGTCAAATGGTGTTCTAGTGATTTGGGCGCTGCCTGGAGGCCCGAGTCGGATAAATTAATTCTGGACCAACTGACATGGATCACGCCTTGCAGAATGCATCCAGGAATTTTTTTTATATAAGGAGTCCGAAAAAAAAAACAAAAACAAACAATCGGACCAAATCACACCACTCTCCTTCTCCCTTCACTCGCAGTTACAAGTCACACGCCACCGATTGCTAATATGCGATCCTGCCGTTATGAAATATTAGGGACATTAGGGAGCTTTAGCAACGAGAGCGGCAACGGCAACGAGAACGGTAGAAAACAATAGGCTTAATGAGCAAAAACAATCGCCCTGCACATGCGTTTAACAGTTTGGTACATTTCTTTGCCGTTCTCGGCAAAACAACAACGTGAAATAACCAAATTTTAGGTTTTCTCGACAACCTGAGCGGATTACGGTTAATTTTTCTTTCTTTTTCCTTACTTTAACGCCGTTCGTAGTGATATAGTCCCTGAATAGTTCGCCAGCATTTTCCAAGTGAAACACATCGGAATAATCTCGAAAGAGTTACAAAAACCAAAAGTTAGATTTCGACACGACGTTTTTGTTGCCGTTGCCGTCGCCGTCGTTGTTGCTAAAGCTCCCTTTGAAGCAAACCACGAGGGCGACGGCAACGAAAACGTGAAAAAACAATAGACCTAATTGGCAGAACAATAGCCCAGCACGTGCGTTTTAAAACTTCGTACATTTCTTAGCCGTCCTTTGCAAAACAACAACGTGAAATCACCAAAATTTGCGTCGTCTGCGAAGCGAAACCGCGGCGGCAAATTATTTTAATCTACATTTGGAACTCAACGCTATTTTTATGCGTTATGTTGAGTTTGAGGTCTGGTGCCCTAAGAGACGGTAAACACATGCAGCCATTTTCGAAATTCTAACTAAAAGTAGAAACTCATTTTTTAATCGACGTCTTCCGTAGCGTTGCCGTCCTGACTGCTTAAAGTCCCTATTTTGTATCACATAAGTAGTGAAAGACCGGCAGGTTTGATGAAGCCCGGACACTCCCTCTGGATTTCTAACTTCCGGGGGAGGAATGGAGGATATAATTTGTTGCAAGGATACAGTTCAATGGCATCGAGAGTCTTTTTCTTTTCCAGCAGGTATGAAGCGTACTTGGCGAGCAGACTATCGATCTCTTTGACGTTGTGCTTCTGTGCCAGACTAATGGCTTGATCCCACTCATTGAGTTGAACACAGCAATCAATGGCTTCCTTCACCTTGCCCGTCTGAACATATTAAAAACAGTAAAAAAAAAAAAAAAGAATGACTAAAAGATAGATAGAAAAAATATTTGGTAAGTGAAATGGAGGACGGTCTTTGAAATGTATGGAACTGAAAGTTCATTATTCTGCGCACAGGTTAAGAGAATACTCAAACTTGTCAGGTAGATGTTGTCATCTTGATCTAACTCCAAATTCTTGTAACTACCTTAAGAGGAAATCTGTAGCAGCTAGAAGGGGAGAATCAAAAGTCAGATCTAGGGAGTTAGAAGAATTAGGGTTTGATTGACACACATTGCATGGCGCTTAGACCATGTCAAAGCTCATTTAAGGCTGTTTAAGGGCATTTCTACCAACCCCCTCCCTGCCCTAGACGGGGTGCGGGTCAGTAGAGGCGATTGACTCTTTGGAAGCTGCTATTGGCAGTTCGTATAACATCGTAAAAAGCGAGAGAGTGTGCCCGATATGCGTACCTTAGTAAAAGCAAGTACTGCTTGCTCACACATTCCAACAGCAGAAAACATCGCAGCAATCTCCTGCAAAACAAGATGCAAACTTATCACAGGAAAAATACTTTAGAAATGATAATACGCACTACACCGTACGTTGCCAAACATTTAAATATCCTCCAACCTTAAGAATGTACTAACCGTCAACAAGACGTGATTTTCTGGCAGTGTGTTGACCATTTTTTCAAGTCCGTTATAATCTTCCAGCATATAATAACACTCCGCCAGTCGAGCCTGGTTTCTTCCTTGCACGTAATAAGTGACCGCGTTCTGCCACTTCTGTCGGTCAGCGTAGTAATCACCGATTGCGTTCCACGCCTGCTCCAAGAGTTGGTCATCACCTAAACGAGGAACAATTTTCGAAAATAATCAGGGTTGAGTTTTGTATCCGGTGAAAGATGAATCACTTCCGCTAGACGCAGATTGCGTGAACATCGCGCTGTTTCGTGTGAACGAAGAGCTTAGCTTGTTGAGAAACACTCGTGCTGCGTCGATGGGCAAATAAAAAAATTAGTCATTTTAAATGTTAGCTAGCTCTGTTGATCATGCTCAAACGGTCAACTTAACACGGTTTTACTTGGACGTCGACATAGACCACTTTCATAAATGGCTGCCGTATAAATATTCTTTTGTTTAAATTTAAATTAGCCCTTCTGGCCTCGCTTGAGATAATGTATTCTTTTGAATTTTGTACTGGAGAACGAGGCCAGCAGGGCTAATTCAAATTTAAACAAAAGAATATTAATCCGGCAGCCATTTATGAAAGTGGTCTATAACAGGAGTGTTCGCTTTGAAACTCCGCCAGTGCCTACATACGACTACAACATGGTTAAAAAGTTGATGATCACTAGCAATGTGAAAAAAATGAATGCTTAAAACAAAGGTGGAAAAATATTTGTCATAAAAACAATGAATTCAACCAAATCTCGTCATTACCGAATGTATGGGAAGTTGGAAGCTTTATATAAAAGAAAGAACTAACTAAGAACTTATTTTGCACCATTCAAAATGTCCCCATGCAAACTGGTGAGAAATGTTCACAATAAGTAAAAAGGTGCTTGAATTGTAATGTATGTTGCATGTGTAATGTTACTTACCACCTCCCCCTCCGGTCTTAAGAAGTTGAACGACTCTAAACCAGTCTCCAAGCTTCAATCTCAAGTCAACAGCAAGGTCTCTAAATAGAAATGAAAAACAAAACATGCTGCGGAAGGACTCTTATTATATTTGGAATCAACCTCCGCAAGAAAACGTAAAAAAAAATTCAGCTCTGATATAACAACATGCCATTTTACAGTTAAGTTACTTCACTTTGAGTGAGGCAGTGGGTGATCTTGTTGTAACAGAGACTAGTATCTAGTGAGCACGATAACAAAGTAATTTACATTTGGAAAGCAGCAACAAGGTCACCCTTATAGCCTCACTCCTGTTCAAAGGCTTGGTAACCAACCGCGCAACTATAAAATGGACTATTACAGGAAACGTTACCTTCTGTCCATTTCTAAGTACAGTCTTTCTGCTTCCTCGAATCGCTTGAAGTATGCGGCGACTTCAGCTTTTTTCTTGGTTTCATTCTGTTAAAAATACAAAAAATACAAAAAAAAAACCGCAGTTTGGGTTAGACCTCGTATAAATAACCGGCTCGATGTTGTCGTGCGTCTGTACAGATTGGGATCACAGATAACGTCAAAATGAGTAAGAGCGCAAAAGAGGCTCACGAGGTCTAGCCGAGTGGATCACTACCGTTCATTAAAAACTGGATCATTGGATAATGCAATTCAAGACTTTTTGTTGGCTTAGCCGGCATTATGGTATAGGAGCCAATATACCATAATCTACAAATATGGCAACCGTACGCGTCAGCTTAGAATTAAAAAGGAACTAAAAAATTCAAGATTTCGTAAAATTTGTCTAATATCTTGGGGGCGTTTTTAATAAAAACAATTATTCCACTCGCGCTTATTGGATATGAGATGATTATAGCTATTTCATCTCATATCCAACGCACACTCGTGGAATAATTATTAATTATACCACATTTTTTGATCCACATCTGTGACCTTTTACAGAACTGCCACACAGCAACATAAAACCTATTTGTTAAAAATATTATAAGTATGAACCAATTAGCTGTAAAATGCGTATTCAATCCAGCTTATCCTAGAAGTTACAAGTAAATCACACAAAACTCACGTCTAACTTGGCAAGTCTCTTGACGAACTTAATTCCCTGATAATCCTGACATCGAACAAAAGCTTTCTCAGAAACTTCAAGATCCAGCCTTTCGAGCGACGATTCCGCCAAAAGACGCCTGTAAAAGATAAATGAAAATAAATATTTACGGTCATGATATTGATTTAGGGACCTTAACCAGTCAGGACGACAACGCCGAGGAAAACGTCGATTAAAAAAAAAATAATCAATATTTTTCGTGAGAATTTCGCGAAGAGCTGGATGAGTTTACTGTCTTTTAAGACGCCACACTGCAACTTCAGCATAACGTATGTGTGGAAAGTTGAATTCCAAATGGAAACTTAAATGAATTGCCGTCGTTTTTATGTTCTCAGACCATGCAAATATCGGAGATTTCACGTTGTTGTTTCCAGCCATTTTACGGTTAACGAATAACTTCCTTCCTTTGTGATTAAAGAAAACATTGTTAAGGTAAACTTTTCTTTACGATTAACGGTTAAATTTGTCAATTTTTACGCCTAAAGGCTAAGTTTTTTAGCCGTTTTACGGTTAACCACGCTGAGACCCTCAGCTATGCAGAGCGGCTTAGGAATTATATCTACACTTTCTCTAACCTCTGCGAGCAGGGCCTCATTATTTTGGACGCGCTCTTCTCCACCGCGGGAAGATTTGAGACGAATCGGGGAGAGGTTTGCTGGGGGTTTGGCACTACTAATTATCGGCCCTATTCCCCTCGCAGACCTCTTGCCCGTCGTTCAAGGCCTCATATGTTCCCGCGGGCGAAAAAGCGCTCGTCCCGAAAGGCTAATAATAAGGAAGAGGCCTACTCGCTCGCTACACTTTCTCTAATGAATTTTCTATCCTACCAAAGTCGCGGGTGGGGATTATCTTCGATAAACTGGTAGGCATCTGGAATACCGACTTTCTCCAACAAATCGCGAGCATCTCTCAAAGACTGCGAACAAAAGCGAAAAGTAAGCGTCAAGGAAAGTTTGCGCTTCCGCGTTGCACACAATTGCTTCATGCGTGCTCTGTGATTTCATCAAGATATTTTAAAAACACTTTGAAGAGCACTCAAGAAGCTAGAGCTTATCCGTCTTAACAACGCCTAAGCGAACCCTTAGGCATCTCTCGTGCTCTTCAAACTTTCCGCGAGCTTTGTATTTCGATTAATGCATGTTGCCATATGAACCGATTGTTAGTCTTAGCTATGGCTCGACGTCGCACCCGTCTGCGAAAAAATAGTTTCCACATTTCCATCTAGAGCGCAGTACTATGAAATATCACAACAATATCATGATATTATCTTCCGGGCCTTACCTTTCACCCATAAGTGAGAAAGCAAAAGTAACCTACAAACATTTCTGAGAACGCTCCATAACCTCACCTTCACTTCTAAATCGATCAAGTTTTCTTTGTTTGGATGGTCAGGATCCTGTTGGGAAAGCAAAGCATGATGTTATCAAAACCCATGCAAACCCTACACGTTCGTAAGATGTTTCTTCCAATTTCAACTTCAAAACATCATCAGTAAATAGCTGCTGATAAAGTCGTCAAATAGATACGTCTTCCCCTTCACTAAATATTTTACCTTCATGATTTCGTCTAACAACACAGCCTTCACCTCCAGGTCGTTAAACTGACATATGTAACCAGAACTCAAAATCGGCTCCTAAAAACCAGAGTTGTCAAAGTTCAAATATCAAATTTCCAAAACACTAGAGCATACATGCACAGTTATCTTACAAAAACAGTTGACGAGATAAAAACTGTTTCACAAAAGGACGAAAAAGTTTATCACACTGCCACGTGGAAGCAACAGAAAGTTAAATGCCATGAAAAAGAAAAGGAAATAATTTTTACAGACTGAGCAAAATTCGGTGAATTCACCTTGTTATTTTGCATAGGACGGCTGGAAAACGTACAAGGTTTTAGACCGAACGTGCTGAGCTTTTGTTTTGTTCATTAACTCTTTTGAATAATTTGTTAAAAAAACCACAATGGCGACGAAATTGAGGACGTAGCGAAGTAAAAGATTTAATGAGAATAGCTACAGCTCAGCTGGCACGTATTCAACTTTTGTACACTTTTCAGCCGCCTAGTGCGAAACAATAAAGCGAAATCATCAAATTTTGCGTAGCCCGAAAACGGGGACTCCGACAGAAATAACTTATGTTTAATATTTCGAATTAAACACTGCATCGACATGCTCTGCTAAAGGAGAGATCTGGCGCTGTACAAGACATGTGACACATCATTCTCACGCTATGCATGTACTTCTTAGGAGAGAGAAAAGTTCTTTTTATAAGGGAAGTTTTTAATCAATTGAGGACGTCAAGTATACCTCCGGATCTAAGTTCCGGAATATGTACATTCTTGTCTTCTCCATCATCGCAAACAGCTCAGCATTATCCTGCGGGAGAAAACAGCGTTGACAAAGTAAAATCATTTGCTAGCCCCGCTAACAGGGACTAGACAAGGCGAATCGATTGGTTTCGCCACTTTGCCATCCGGGGATTTCCCTGCTATATTCTGGATTTCAGTCCCTGCTATAAGAGGTTTGCACGTTATGTCATCGCCGCCATGTTGGTGGACGTAAACAATAGATATCTCATTAGCTTCTTTTGTTCGTCCACCAGCAGTTGTTCCTTTCACCATTGTTAACTGTGTCTCTAAAGATTGGTTGCAAACCACCTATATTCACAGCGCTTCCAGTCGGTTAACATGCTTGGAACTTCGAAGAAAGTTTTATTTTTTTTACATGAAAAAAAGCTTTTGCGGCGATAAATATAAAATTTACAACGTTCTGATACCCTCACCTCAAGCTTTATCAATAACGCATCTTTTCGTGTTCAATTAATATCAGAATTAAAATACGCGTTGTTAAACTGTAATTAAAACTGCATATGGAGGAGTTTGTGAGAAATTATCAGTGTTTGTCGCTATATATCTAACAATATCAAGGTGCTGTGTGATCCTTTGGGTGAGTTAAGTTGGGATTCTTGGGTGAAAAATCTGGGTATACAAGACAGCCACAAAAGTTCTTGATCTCTTTATTGCAAAACTGCAAACTGCTTTATAATTTGGATATGTCAACAAAGTTGAAATGGTAAATTGGCCACCGTAACGATTACAAAAGCTGACGTTTCGAGCGTTAGCCCTTCGTCAGAGCGAAGGGCTAACGCTCGAAACGTCAGCTTTTGTAATCGTTACGGTGGCCAATTTACCATTTCAACTTTGTTGACATATCCAAATTATTTCGTTACCCCCACCGACGCAGCCCCAAACAGTTTCTTTCGAAACTATCAGCCTTTATTCATTTGCAAAATGCTTTGATTGCCAATTATGCTGTTTTTCAACCGTAGCTAAACACTTTTTCTTAGATTTTTTTTTTACCGTGACTGTCATTCTCAACAAAAAGAGGCACACGAAACGCTTTAATTACCATAATTTCCATCTGAATGTCGAAAGTAACTCGGGATACCACTAAATTTGCTTTACTGAGCGCTGTGATTGGTCAAGAAAACTCTGGCCACCCTCTCGACCAATCAGATGCAAAACTAAAAACCAATCGCTTCGGTCAGTTTACTTGTTTTCCTTTAAGCTCTCATTGGTTCCTGGTAACAATTCCTTCATTTTAATTGGTCGTTGTGAATTATGTCGGTTTAAACTTACGTCAGCCCATTTCATGTCCCACACATCCTTCCTTTCAAACTTCAAATGTTCGCCGACCACAGTCTCATTCTTTTGCGAATCTGTCTTTCTCACGTCCTAGGGGAAAAGAAAAAGAAAGAGGCAAGAAACTTGGCTTTACTATAAGACAATTCTAATGAATCGTAAAAAAAATCATTCAAGTTTGTTCTAAGAAAAAACTTTTGATAAATCGAAGTTAAATTTCTTCGTAAAATAACAAAAGTAAAGTGTAAAGTTTCTTAACAAAAACTTACTAAATCAAAGAATGATAAAATTCCGGAGATATCAATGATTGCCAAGCGCCTGGATAACAGAAGAATAAATACATTGTCTGTTAAGAAATTGAGGTTATAGAGGGATACATATTGAAATGGTACAGTGTTGAAACCCTTAACGCTTGAGGGTGACTAGCATCTGATTTTTCAAGAAGGCATCGCAGTTGAATCAAACATAAGGTCCATGAGAATTAAGGAAATTATCACAAACTTGAAAAACTCTTGATTTTTAACTCAGGTTTTCTTGTCAGTCTCCAAGGGAATGTATAAAGAAGATCCTCTCATAAACGCTGCAAAGGTCTAATTTTGAGCCACATTTCTCGGTAGTTTTAATAATAAATTAATTATCAATTACTGTATTTACGGTAAATACTGAAATTTTAGTGCAGTTCCCTTGAATACGATGACCTCAAAAGCGACAGAAATTAAGGAAAGAAAAATGGAAAGAGAAGAAGACTCGATTCTGGTCCTTATACAACAGCTTTTTCTTACGATGAAGTACAGTTGAGTGACAGCTGGTGTGGGCGGCAGTTAAGAACATTCTTCATCTCCAGAGCAAGCTTTGGTAAGGAATAGCGATGAATGGTGCCTGATTCACGTCCCTAGGAAAAGTATTGGAATAATTGCAGCAGTACTCAGTTTTGACAGTGGTACCACGCATGCCAGTCTGTCTGTTTGAATGACTGAATGACTCAATGTCTGCTTATCTACCCCTGCGCTGTATGACTGCCTATCTGCCTGATTGTACGTCTATCGGTCAGTCTGCCTGTCTGTCTGTACGCCTGTCTATTCGTAAGTCTATCTGTCTATCTGTATGCTTGCCGTTCTGTCTATTCGTAAGTTTGTCCACGTGTCTGACTGTGTATGCCTCTCTATCTGCCTCTGTATACCTGTCTGTCTGCCTTTCTGCCTGCTTATCTGATAAGATGCTGTCTAGCATATAAAGGACGCGACATAACGCTTTTAATCGCTTACCAGTATAAGGAGTTTATCAGAAGCACAAATACAACACACTGGATCGTGAGTTGGCTGCAAAGTTCAAAGTGAGACATGTATTAAAACTTAATGGGTACCAATAACAACATAGCCACTGAAACTAAACCGAAACAAAAATCAGAAGAAAAAAAAATTGCGAGCTGTGACGGGTACATCGTCTTTGGCGAGAACCACGCGTCCTCAGACGAATCACGAGTCGATCAACGTGCATTTTACACGCTTTACACGTTTTACACGTTTTGCACGCATGACACAGTTGCGCAAAATTTTTCTGTATTGTGGGCTATCGGGAGTGACAAGGTTTACGTACCGCTAAAGCCTTGCTCACGTCTTTGATGCCTTCTCCAGCTCCTGACGGTACGTCGTCAATGTGAAACATTCTGCTCGCGAAAATAAAAGTAACAAAATAGAAATTAAGTAAACTCTCTTTAAACCAACGTGACGAAATTACCATCTTATCCTATCAAATCCTTGATTCATCAGTTTGTTTGTTTTCCTTTTACTTTTTCAAATAAATGAGTTGCCATTAATCGGGTCCTTGTGTTTGCCCAAAGGTTGTGGGATTAACTTCCTTTCATGCGGAAGGAAGTTACAAAGTGTTACTTTAAAAACCCAGCAACTGCAAAATGTACCATGAACCAATGAAATAGAGCGCATGCTCACTCCCAGTACTGGCATAACAGGGGGACGATTAGCCACTCTAAAATCTCGTTAGCAAGCACGGTCAACTGTCTTTCATGTTCAAGTTCTCGAAACAGAGACTGGTAAGGTCACATTCAAGGAAAGTTTAAAAAAATCGTTTTTACTACTTTTATTTCAGAGACATTGTTGGATCGGAACCTCAAATTTGTTTAGATAAAAGAGAACCGAAAATACATCTCTTAATAAGTTCCTGTTTAGGACAAAGTTTGTCTTCAGACTCTTATTTCAAACGTCCTTATCAAGATGATTTATTTGTATTTAAATAAATTATTTAAGGCAAAATGTTGAGAAATCTTACCGGAGATTGGAGTACTCGGGGTAGTAAGTAGTTCCAACATCACTACAAGAGTTTAATGTTGACAAATTTAAAACAAATGCGCAACAGAGAAAAACACTTCTGCCACGCTTTCCTTCAGTTAGTTTAAAGTATTTGATGGCAAGTTAAGTTTGTCATGTTTTAAACAATTAAGAATGCACAGCTAGTGGCTTTCAGAGCGCTTTGAAGCGTCACTCGCGGGAATGGCCGGCAATAACAGGTTTCGAAGCCTAAAAGGATTTGGGGGGGAAAAGAGCTCCTTCTGGAAAGAGGTTCGGGAATGAACAGTGTTCCGTTCCGAGAGAGGTTTTGGGACGGAAAAGAGCTTTTTTTCGCCATTTGACGTACTCAAAACCCCCAGCTACGCAAGCTACGCACAAATATAATAGCTATTTATGCATGCAATTTATTCTTAAATTTGTTTTTAGCTTTTTTTTGTTCTTTTTGTTAGCACCAGAACTGAGATGAAACTTTATTTACACTCAAAATAAAGACTGAAATTTTAAGCTTTCCCATACTTTCATAATTAAGAAGTTTCAACATTATGCTATATTCCTTTTTAACTGCAATTCACAACCTCATTACCTCATTACTCAGAACTTAGGTTTGAGTTAATTTTTTTTCTGTTTTACTTAAATTAATTTCAAAGGATGCCCATACAACCATTATCTTTTAAGTTCAAGTTGCAACAAAAACGACAAGGAAGTGCAAGCAACCTGCGAACAGGCCCCCCATTATAGGCGCATCGACATGAGGCCTTGTGCAACATTAGCCAGTAAGTGGTCTACGGGGGAGGGGGGAGTCTAGGGCCGATAAACTCATCACTAGTGCGAGACCCCCTGAAAACTTCTCCCCATTTTGTCCCAAATCTTCCCGGGGGCGAAGAAACGCACTTCCTGTTACGTTAATAATAATGAGTGGCCTGCTTGCAGGCTAGAATGCTAGTAAAAAAAAAGGTTGTCGACAATGGTCGAGAAGTAGCCACGTGGAGATTTTAATATCGATGAATTTTAACCATACTTCGGACACCTATTTTCTTGGATAATCAACAATTAGCTGACATTCCATCTACGCTATATGAAGATACGTGTAAACGAAGAAACTTTGTGGATCAATTGCCGGTTTTCACTGTCACATCATCAAAACCATTCAGCAAATAAAGAACCAAAGAGATGAAAAAATATGAATATCCAAACAATCACGCAAAAAATGTAGGTCTTTGTGATAGCGGGAGATGTTCGAAGAAATATTTTACTCAATTTCATAAGGCTTAGTATGGAGACGACATGTTTGCGTCCCCCTGAAGGCCACAAATACGGCGGTCGAAAGCTAGCAAAACATGTGTCATATATCATTTTAAACTACGTAAAAGCATTCTCGGCAGCCATTGTAATAAAGTGCCGCGCAAAAGCTTAGAAATTCAACCCTGCCTTAACACAAAACGAAGAACCCTATCAAACTAAAAATTTGTAAAGAGATAAGTATTCAGCTGTTTTAAACTAAACTAAAATCTCAAAAGGATTGATGATTCCTTATTTTCTAATTTTGATGACGTCAAGTGAAAACCACGAATATCAGTATCTGTGCAACTTCCCACCTACCCCTTCCCCCCTTAACCCAACTACAGTCAACTGATACCAAGTAAGGGTTAATGTTGCGTTAGGGGAGGGGGGTGGGTGCGCTGTAGCTCAGATGATGACAAAGATCCAAATTTGTTGCAAGGGATTACTTTAACTCGCTAACTTTTTCAGCGAATCAAAACCCACCTTTCTCTGACATCCTTCTTTTTCGAGGGAGTCTGAAGTTCCAGAGCAGTCAGTTTTTTTGGGCTGCGGTATTGCCAGGAATAGAAGGCCTCCCTGGATGAAGCTATCACGTGACTTCGAGTCATGGCAACGAAGAGAGGTTCTGTAATGATGGAAGGTTTCATACGCATCAATAAACAACTAAGGTGAGCCTGTTCGCCGGCAAAATCGAGTTACGATTCGAGTTACCAATCATAGCAGAAAATTTGGAGAACACGAGAGTGAGTTACTCGAGGTTGCGGCTAGCTAAGACGTACGTTCTGAACTGATGAAATGAATAAAGGGGGTAATCAAGTTTCTAAAGAAACTTTGGTGCTGCGTCTGTGAGAGTAACATGGTAGTTTTGTTTTAAATCAGCTGAGTTGATAATGTAAATTGTCCACCCTAGAGAGTTTCAAAGCTGACGTTTCGAGCGTTAGCCCTTCGCCAGAACAAATGAAATGAAATGAAAGCTCGACAGAACTAATGCAAAAAAACTGTGCAAATCGCGCTACCTTGCAAGTTCGTTTCATCTTTTAATTAAACTTTATGTACCTCTGAAGAGTAAATTGGTAAGTATAGCATAAAGGATAGTTCTTGTACATTATAAATACATGGCAAGTAGTAGGTTATAAGCAAAATGTTAAAAAGTGTTATGCCACACAGAGTTCTCTTCTTGACCCAGCTTACCTATTTCAATATACTTAGAGTCCAATGGAGTGCCAATCGCATTACACAGCACAAGAACATGCTGGAAAATAAAAACACAAGTAAGCAACTTCAAATTCGTTTTTGCTATAGAGCTGATTGTTTAAGAGAGTGTTCGGCGAGTTTTCCAGACAAATCCGAAACCGGCTGGGGTAAGGCAAAATTAAAGAACTTTGCATTACTTTGAACAATCCAATGAAAATTGCGCCGTACATATTTGTACTGTACCTGGCCGCTGCTGTCATCACCCCTTGTGGCCAGCACACAGTGTTCTCCGCAGGCTGTGATTGACAATAAGTTTCGCACGTACTTTACGTATTTCTAGTGAAAGAAAAAATCAAGAACATCGGGTAACAGATGAAAAAAAAAAATTGACACGTCGTGCAAACTCGCTAAAATCAAGGCGGTACGTCATAACCACAGTTCCCTCCGGGCGACAAATGAAAATTCTCGTTCCAGTGCGACAAAATGTTGTCGTAATGCCCATACCCATGACTTCAACTCAGTCTTACCGGATGTAACTAGTTACCGGGACAAAATCATACTGCACGGACAAACATTTTGAAAATATCCTTCAAGTCAAACGAAGCCAATCTGTCCAAGCGGCAATTAAATAGAAAAAAAACAAATTCACAACTTAGATCAAGAGGGCCAGCATTAACTTCCTTACGACTCCCAAGACTCCTCCTCTAAACATACACAAATACGCACCTCTCCATTTTTTGTATCCCAGAACACCACGCAGTGTTCCTGTCTGTCTGGCTTGTTGAATGCATATACCACAGTATTTGAGAAATAACCCCACTGAAAAGATATTTTTAAACATGAATAGAGGGTCTCAATTAGGTTAACCGATAGCCATAACCGGCCACAAAATTTAGCCGTTACGCGTAAAAATTGACAAGTTTTAACCAAGTCTCAAAAACAGTTAACCATAGAAAACAATTTCTGGTGAAAAGAATGGAATGATATTTAACAATTATTCCACGAGCGCGCGTTGGATATGAGATGATAGATAGCCAACGAGGCGCGTAGCGCCGAGTTGGCTATAATCATCTCATATCCAACAAACGCGAGTGGAATAATTGTTTTATTAAAAAAAAAACGCCCCCAAGCTATTAGACAAATCTTCTCGACTTTATTTTGTGAGAAGAAACCGGATTTAACAATGTACAGAAATTAGATTATGGTATATTGGCTCATATACCATAATGGCTGAACCAATAAAAAGTCTTGAATTGCATTATCCAATGATCCAGTTTTTAATAAAAACCGTTAGCCATAATAAGGCCAAAATTTTAACTGATAGCCATAAAAGCCATCACCCCACCAAGAGTCCCTCTTGATAGAAATATTACCTCCTGGTGACAAAATGTGAACTGTATGCATGTGCATCACATACATATACAATGCACACTGCCAATCAATTTATTATACTCAATTGTGACTGATTGTGATTCTGATCTCAGTAGTTTTTCCAATACAGGCGAAATTTTCATTCAAAAGATTCAATCTTCAGTGTTGCTACTATTACTCTACAGCGTATAATTTTATTGTTCAAAATTATATCCTGTCACTGTGTTACATAATACTCCCTAACTCTCAAGATCCAATTAGTCATTCTCCCAAATGACTGCCATACATTCTCTTGTAAATTAGACAAGAGAATTCCATTCTATACTAAGGTTACACACTCTAACTGATAAGCTTGTCTGCTCTCATAACTTGTTTGCAAGATAATGTTTTGGAATTACAATTGAATGGTTCAACCTAAAAAGTCTCGTAGAATCCACTCACCTTGTAATTAGGCCTAATGTTGGCAAAGTAGATGAACGAATCCACAGCTAAGGCAATGCGCAGCCCTCCACCTTCAAAGCAGGCTTGCATTATCTGTTTACCAGGTACTTTAAGAGTTCGCAGATGCTACAAACACAAACAAATCCATGAAATGAAGGTTAAAGTAAGTTGAGAATTTGTTACTGTCAGTGTCAAGATAAAACCCACCAACCACTTGACACTTTTTAACTGGACAATGTGTTCGTATAATGTCTACAGAAGTTACAGAGGTTCATCAAGGAGTACTACAGTTACATGTACAAAAGTAAAGGCGAGATTATCTGACACCTACCTCTCCAAAAGGAGTATAAAACTGCACCACATTAACATCCTTGTCCTTTAGGAGAAAAAAAAATTATATAATTGTATCAAACAAAAGAAACGAATCAAATCTCAAACAAAAGAAACAACCACAAGATGAAGTCATACCACATTCAATTAGGTCCTGGAAATAAATTAAGAATTGACATTGTACAACTGAATGTACACCTGTACATGTCTAGATAACAAATTATTATACCAGGTAATTTTCTGTTCCTTAGTTGTTTTGTGAATATTTCAAGAATCAAAGCTAGGCATGTTGTTTTAATTTTTGAATGGTAATCATGGCCAATGTACTGAGTTTCGTGGGTAAACATGTCTAGAGAAGAGGTCCAAAGGACATCTAGAGTTCTTGAGGCAATTGTTTAAGTATGAAAATAAAAATAACAAATGAGATATTTTAACAGCAGTAATACCAGTATTATGCATTTTTCACACTCAATCAACAACTTGGGCCACAAAAGATGTTTGAGTGAAACGAGATGTACAAGACAAGATATTCCAATGTTCCATAACTTGCAATACTATAATTGTACAGTCCTGTACCTACCTGTCCTGAAGCTCGCTGTACTCCAGCAACAGCCAGAACAGACCCACAGTTATTCCATTGAATATTCATCACTGACATTGATGTGTCAATCAATATGGGACCTAAGTGCAAAATACAAGTATTACAATACTTCATGTGTAAGAATAGCACTTCCATGATCACGTGCTGTTACTCACACTCATCAGCCTAACAATGACTTGTGAAATCGAAAATAAAATTTGACTTTTATAAATTGGTACACTGTAACATTAACCTTGAAAATTTCTTGTTTTTCCCAGACCTTTCCTAATTTTAACCAAGGCAACCCTATACCACATAATTATTCAGTCTACCTGGGTTGTAAAAAAGACTCTAACTAACCAAATTGTGATACAAAGTAGGCAGCACAACATCAAACTCCCATGCTGAAAACAATATGCCAGTCATTGACAAGTATTGAAATAGCCAATGTGTTTTTAAAAATAGATAGTACATTACACCCCTTGCCAACTCAAAATGACGATTCTGGAGTATGACGAGGGGATGAGTACTTTTTAACACATGCCAAACCAACAAAATTCAATGACAAATAAAAAGAAAAAAAAAGGGAAAAAAGGAAATGAAAAGGTCCAGGAATTGGACTCAGGCTTAGCTTCCTAATTTTGATTGACTCAGCTGACCAGCTTGGCAGAAATAATTTGAATAAAATTATATCAACAAAGTAGAAATGGTAAATTGACCACCGTTATGATTATAAAAGCTAACGTTTCGAGCGTTAGCCCTTCATCGGAGCGAAAGGTTTTATAGACCATTTCACTCCGACGAAGGGCTAACGCTCGAAACGTCAGCTTTTATAATCGTAACGGCCAATGGCCAATTTACCATTTCAACTTTGCTGATACATTCAAATTATTTCGTTACCCCCACCAACACAGCCCCAAACAGTTTCTTTAGAAACTATTAGCCTTTATATTCAGCTTGGCAGAAACTCTCACAAATTCATTTCCAATCACTTACTCTCATCCAGTTCGTGTCTCATTATCTGCATCCGTCCAATGTCAAAGCACACTGCCAGGCAAGGACAGTTAGGCTCAACATATCCCTCTCGTCCATCGTACCTTCAAACAAGGAAAGAATTTCAATTGATATAGAGCAGATATTAGCAGACAAGAGACCAAAGGAAAACCCTTTAGCTAAGTAAGCCAATATCCTACTGTAGTCCAAGACAGTTACTCTATTTATTTATATATTTAATCACTTTCACCATGAAGGTGCAGTTCTCAGAACAGAGCAACACTTCAAATCAAGTGTGCTTTTAATAAGTGAGGTACTCTGATAGTAAACTAGAGTTTTGCTCAGGGACACAATTTGTGCCACACTATAATACAGAATATCTAGTTGGTAGGACAATACAAAAGTTTGGGGTTTACCACTCAATCCCAGCGATCTTAACAGCTCCGGTAACATTGGTCAAGCAAAACAATGTCATCTTAGTCTACAAATGAGAGAGAAAAATTCAAATTTGTAGTCAAGAATGGTTTATATAGTTTTTAAACTGTTTATGAATGCTTACAGGTAGTTTGAATATTTAACAATAATCTGATCTGGTTTTGTTTTTGAATTTATTAAACCATCCATAGCTTTACCATATACACATACAGTACACGACTAAGTGAGATTTTGTAAGGATGGCTAGAAATCCTTAATGCTTTAACTCCAGAGGAACTCACACAAAAGTTGCCTGTGTTGTCAAAGATTTGAACTTCTCCATTACTAATTCCAAACACAATATTTTTTCCATCTGGGGACCATTCCACATTGTTGAGCTGCAGTCCTTTCAATTCCTTTCCCCAAATCCTGTTTCCATCAACAGAACCAACAATCACTGCCCCTGTAATGACATAATTATTCCAAAAAAACACGGTCAATACACCCCTTCCTTGCCACACCGGCTATTGTAGCCCCCAAGCTGCTGCCATATTCAATTTTTAATTAAATTCAAGTTTGACGAAGACAACTGTTTCATCTTCTGCAAATATTATGTATATATTATTATAGGGCTGTGTCTCACAAGGACTGGGAACTACCGAATTCACGAATTTAATTGGCTGAAATCAATATTGAAAGCAGTCTAGATTTTCCCATCTGGACCGGCATCTAGACCAGTCTAGAAAAAAAAGGTACAAAGAATATAAAAAATTGGCATATAAGACACAGCCATATAATAAACATTTTATTAACCAAGCTAGGTCAGTCTGTATGGGAGAATCTTGACCTTGGTCGCTGGTACAGACCTCACTGCGTTCGGTCTGTACTGGCGACCTCAGTCAAGATTCTCCCATACAGACCTCCCACTTGGTTAATAAAAACTAATTACAAATATTTGTAAGAAGTCATCAGGCCTCTTTTTCAGAGCAATGTCTCACTAAAACATGTCACTCTGTGCGATAGATCTGAGAGCAAGAAGCTGGACACAGACAACTTTGCAGAAATAAATGGTCAGTGGTTCCAGCTTGCTAAACAGCCAAATACTCCTTGATGACGATAATAAACTACCTCTTGTTTAAATCAACAAGCACACTTTACAGGAATAGTATACATCCATGAGATATTTAATATGACGGGTCATTCAGTCATGCAACCCATAATACATAATTATACATCAACAGCAGAGAATGGTGTTATTAATTAAAATTAATATAAGATAATTCACTTTTAACTTGACATTATACAAGTCATATGCTGGAACAATTTTGTAGCTTGTCATCATTCATGTAGCTTCATATACCATTTCAAAAAAAAAAAAATTACACTTATACATGTAGTATACACTCAAGGTTTGTCAAATGCAAATTATGAAAGCACAGCATGTACCATACACTTACCATCCTCATAGACAATACAGATTCTCTGTCCATCTGCATTCCATTTCATGTCTCGCACCACACTTCTGTTTCTATTGTTGATCATTTCTTCATACCAAGACCCTGTACGTTATAAATTTCACACAAATTATTTGTTTATTTTGTTTTCCTTCTCTTGGTTTGACACGTAATTGGTTTGACCACACCCTTATTATCAGATGATACTCTAAATCAGACAAGTGATAATACCAGTAATCAATATCAAAACCCAATGTGCTAACTGAAATCATTTAGCTATAGTCTGTGCTAATGCTACACCATTACAGATTACCCCTCCCCGGTAGAATTTTTTTCAGGCTTCCTACAGTTTGCTAGTAATATTAAACCTTGATTATCCAGAGTAGTGTGAACTTCAGCCTGGATAAGCGAGAGTCTGAATAATCAAAAATATGAATAGCAAATGGAAACAGAGAAGTAATAAAAAAATGGATAATAAAAAAATCCGGATAATCCAGGTCAGGATCGAAGCAAGGCTTGACTGTACCCCTTTAAATTCTTAGGTTCAGACCAACTGCACATTGAGAGTAATGCATTTTGCACAAAAACACAAAAAAATAACCAGACCTGGTCTTGAATCTAAAACCTCTAAACAGAGTCCACTAAGGAAGCTTACTTCTAAAGGTGTAAGCCAGTGCCTTTCCTCAACATATGTTTCAGATAAAGAACACTACAATAGATATTGCTACCAACCTTTGTACAGAATCCAGACAATGATCAGGCCATATTGGTCACTTGTGGTCAGTTTTTGAAAATGTTCATTCCAGGTTACTACTTGCACAGCACCTATTGAGCAGAAAAATTAATTTTAACAAATATAGATTTATGAAGTCTAAAACATCAGAAAATAGTTGAAGAAGGTTAGATGATACCATAACACCTTTTTTAAATCCTAAACATGGTAAAGGTGGTTAAATAGAGGGAGAAGAACTAAATTTATCAAAACTGGTATGCATCTTTTTTTGGGCTTACCAGTGTGTCCCTCTAGGGTTTGATTCATAGAGAGATTACTTGGAGCAGCCAATCCTCTAACTTTAGCATCTTTTCCTGCAACAAAACAGTATGAATATTGCAGTAAAAGGCTTGAACCCAGGGGTAGCATGTGAAAATGTAGTCTGATCGTCCGGGTGAGTGTAGTCCTGAGAAGGACTGTTGTCGGTTGTAGTGACTGACGTTTCGACAACCCGTGCGGAAGTCATCATCAGAGTCAGGTATGAATATTGCAGAATATGATAATGAAATCATGATCATCACAAAGAATTGTCCTCACTGAGCAATGAGATACATATCCTGTCAACAATGAAATTTGATAGTATATACATGTACATTATTTTATGACAATTGTTCGACATGATTGTATTCTAAAATATTTTCACTCCTGCACATGACCAAAATGTAGTTTCTCCTAACAACATCAATAAGCACTTAATGGCTGGCCCCAAGGGAGAAAAACGGGGAGTCTTATCTTGTTTCTCCGGGACTCTCATTGATTCCAGAGGCAGGGTGACGATTAAGTTGGTAGGTGTAATATATATACACAACATAAACTAGAAAGGTGACGAGAAAAAAGGAAAATAGCAACAAAAGGATAATCGCTGTTGTTTGATTTAACATCTAATTCTCACCTGGTTGTGTTTCCAGTTTGAGAACTTTGAGCAATCCATCTTCACCTCCACAAGCAATGTACCCCTGTTCTCGATTCCAAGCCAGGCATCTTAGTCTGACATTATTTGGTATGGCAATCTAATAAATTAAAAATAAATAAATAAAAGGAAGATTTAGAAAAAATTCGCCTTGACAACGATCTGAGATGTAAACAAACCTGTGAAAATAGATTAACAAATCAACAAGACAGAACGCGACAAACCTTCTTGCTCAGATATATGAACATGGTTTCAGGTTATTTTTTCGAACAATTCAAAGATGTGAGTTAAGCTTCATTTTCCAGCAATATTGGAAAATCTATAACAATCCTCGCTGGCCGCCATTTTATTTTTGAGAATGAAAATTCCCATGGGCCATTTCGAAGAGGAAAGTCGGCGAGGATTCGCTTTTGTGTTACATGAAGCTACGCATCGTTCAAGATGGCAGCCAAGATGGCAGTTGGAGGAGTCAGTTGGGTACGTGAAGTTAAAAATGTACACATGACCAGTGCAGTTGATGAACTTTAGTTTTCGCTCTTACAAGCTGTCAGTACGATATAGCTCAAATACGAAGGGGTTAAGTGGAGGCCTGCAACCCCATCGTAGGGTTCAAATGTGCCTCGTCCAAAGCAAACTGCTCGTTCTTTGATATTGCCATTATCATGTAAAGTTTCTTATCAGTTCATCTTACAGTTTACCAACTTATTTCTATAACGATATTCCATAAGCTTCTTAGAAAATATTTCCGTCTAACCCCATCTTGTCGCTTCTTGCGATCTAGCAATGTTATTCTTTTTGTTTAACTTTAAAGTTTAACTTTTTGCGTGCATGGTTTAGTCGGCTTCATTTCAAGCACGATATACCTCCACTTTTGCAAGATGAAAAAAACCTAACACCAGAAATAAATCCCCCTGAATCTGTATAAATTATAGTCTAAAACGCTTGTAATCAGAGTAGGTAAATAAATGTTTCTTATGTTTTTTTTGTTTTTTTTTTTTCTTTTTTTAACATAAAACAGAAGAGCAGATTGTTGGTTGCTGTCTCAGTACCTGCCCTTGGAGTTCCTTTCTTGCAAACCGTCCAAGCTGGGTCCATCAAGGTACATCCCAGTGAGGTAATTATTAACAGTATACCTTCATTTCTACATACTTTACAACAGGATTTCAAAGTCCATCAGTTTCTTGTATGTTCAAGGAGCAATTCTCAGGAACGTCTGACAAGGCTGCTCATTAATTTTAACCCTTACTGTAAATACCCACAAGAGTGATTAATGTCTTATTTCTCCTTACAATATCACCCCTGAATCAAACATTAAGCTTACAAGAATAAAGGGAATGATCACCAAAGAAAGAAGCTCTTGATTGTTAAACAAATTCTCCTTGTCAGCACTTAGGAAATGTGTAGAGAACAGTATGGAGAATAAATTATGCTTGCTGATGATAGGACATTAAGGATTAAGTGAGAACCCTGATGGCAAATTATTTACATGTAAGTTTCCATTTGGAACTTAACACTTCTCCCACATGTTTTACTGAAGTCAAGTTGTGGCATGGTAAGAGATGATAAAGAACACCCAGTCATTATTTTGTGAAACTCTAACTGAAAATGTAAATTCATTTTTTAATCCACCTTGTCTTTAGCTTTGCCATCCTGACTGCTAAAGGTACCTCTTCAGTTGCATTATGGGAAAGACACTCTTATTTCCAGTGTTTCTCTTAACTCAGGAGTGTAAAATTGGGTATTGGCAAAGTGTCAGTGAGAATTGACAAAATGCCAAAGGGATAGGGGAGGGGTACATCAGATGTGAATCCCATCCAGGGGAAGTACACTGTAACAGCACTACTGGTTGCTTCATGTTGATGGCAAGCTCTGTTCAGATGGGTAACAGGGCCCATCAGCTGATGTTACCCTTAACCTTTGAATTAATTTTTAATCATTTGACTTCAGTTGGAGATTTATGACGAACCAGTTGAGATATCTAAAGTCAAACCGGATGAGGAAGAAGTCTCAGCATTTGAGGAGAAAGTGTCAGTGGCTAGAAGATTTGTGTGGGGTTGGACTTCTACAGTGAAGGTTTGGGAATAACTTTTGCAACAAATCTTTAAGTGTAACAGTTCCTAGGTGGTTCTCACCACATTGAAGTTAACAAGCATTGTTATCAGCTGATGTGTGTAGTTTTCTCCTTTTATTGTAAGCATGACAGGTGAAAGAAATTTTCAAACTGGTACAGCAATCCTTTTACCTACATGCAGTATCAATAAGGAGATTCTTAGTTGATCCAATACCAAATTCTCCCAACTGACATCATGTTTTTCTCGTTGTCATGCATCCACCAATAACGTAGCTCCATTTTCTGCCTTTAAAAGCACACACAACCCACAATTCCTCTATTCGCTCCGACGAAGGGCTAACGCTCGAAACGTCAGCTTTTGTAATCATTACGGTGGCCAATTTACCATTTCAACTTTGTTGATATATCCAAATTATGACATCATAAGGATTGTGTGGCAGACAGTAAGGAGAATTTACAAATGAGATTTTAGACAGTAATAAGAGATACTATGAGCAGTAAATTTTACTGGTCACTGCCTGAAAAGGAAAACACTTTTTGGGTGAACTAGCAGCGATGTCCATCTCTAGAAAAGTTCCTTCATGTGTTAGACGCAAAATGAATTAAAATTTGCCTCAGTAGTTAAATTACTTATTGTACATTTCCCTTCCTATCTTTTTAATAATTTAATCATCATTACAGATTTTTATTTTTTGAGAACTTATTATTACCAGCACTAGGGCTTTAGTTGTTTGTAATTGAGCTTTAGAGCCAAAAGAACAGCCCTAAGCCTCTAAAGATGTACATGTTCATGTATTTCAATAACAGTATTAAAGTAGGAACTAAGGAAAATGCTTTTTATTTTCTACGTATGGTTGGCATTTTCATTTTTGTTTGTTTCTTTTGACAGGATGGTATAGATAAAACCAGAAGAACCTTTTCTTCAGTTGAGGAGAGATCTATAGGTACAAGTAGTTATAAATCATGGCTCTTCAATCAGACAACCACTTCAAAGATTTTTTTTTTGGTCTCAGTATCAAATGCCCCAGCAGTGTTCATCATGTACCATTTGACTTAAAAATGTTTCATTTTGATAGTTTCAGATTTTGTTTTTTTGACTTCTAAATGATCATTATGAGTTCCCTGTGAAAAAAAAATCCTGCAAAGAAAGAAAAAACAAAAAAAGAAAGTAATTCACCTGTACATTTATCTCTAAGACATTTTAATTGCATCTATAAAAATAGTACATGCCTTAGTACTCAATAATTATTTTTTTTTTTTTATTTTTTTTTTTTAACAGAATTTGTTCAGCTCTTGCACACTGACAGACAGTTTCAAATGAAAGTTGGAGGCATAACAGCGGCTGTGTTTGGTGGTGCACTGCTTGCAGGAAGAGGCCGTAAGTATATAGAATTCTCTTTGTGGAACTTATCCTTTAACTTTTTTCATTGGATTTTATTGATTACTTTGTGTCATTGTATTTGTTGCAGGTCGGCCAATTAGAAGACTTTTCTTCTCATCGGTTTTGGGAACAACTGCAGCAGCTATTTGTTATCCAAACGAGGCAGTTCTTATTTCACAAAAAAATTACCACAGACTAAAGACCTTCATTAAAGAGCAGTGGGAAAAGCACAATGAAAGGCAAGCTGAAAGAGCTGCTAAGGGGGAACTTAAAACTTCTGTTGATGAAACAAAAACTTTGGAAGGTCAGAAAACCTCCACAGCAGAAGAAGTCAAAGCAGAGACTGCTTCAGTGGATGTAGTCAAAGAGGAAGGTGCTTCAAGCCAGAACAAAGTCAAGAAGCAAGAAACACAAGAGACAACTACAGAACCAGTGGTTGTGTCAACGGAAAACACATCCAAGGGATCATTTTGGAGTATGATCCCATTTGTTGATAAGTTTATGGCACCAAGACCAAGTGAGGCTCATGAAGTGAAGCGGGTTGAAGTGGTAGAATCTTCAGATAAGACTGGAAGTAGCAAAGATCAAGTGATAGTTCAAGAGGAGACATCAAGCGATGTTCCTAAGGCAGAAGGAGACACAGGGCAATCAAACCCTGAAGACAAAGACATGTACTCTACCCGCTCGTAAACAGTGTGACTTCTCATTAGCCTCTAACTAGTGACATTATTAAATATTTTTGAAGGCAAATTTAAAGAAGTAAAGCACCATGTTCAATCAAATTGAATAATTAGGCATATTCTCTACACTGATCTTGACAGTTTTTATAAGGTGCTGACATGGAGAATTTGTTTTATTAACCCTTGACATCTTAATATCAGTATGAATATTCTCCATGCTGTTCTCTACACATTTCCTAAGGTGCTGACAAGGAGAATCTGCTTAACAATCAAGAGCTTGTGCAGTTGTTGATCATTTCCTTTATTCTCATGACCTTAATGATTGAGTCGGGTGATTTTGTAAGGAGAAATTAGATGTTAGTCTCTGTAGGGGGTTAAAGGGTGAACAATCAAGAGCTTCCTTACTTTGTGATCATTTCCTTTTTTTTTTATTTTTCCTGTGACCTTAAGCTGTGATTTAGGGGCGACATTTTAACGAAAAATTAGATGCTAGTCACTCTTAGGGATCAAAAGGTCAACAATTATTTGATTTCGAATTCGGGATATCAGAAAACTTAGCATGGTGCTTAATGAAAGCTTAAAAGTTTACAGAACATTCCTTTCAATCAGATCTGCTTGAATTCTGTAGTACACCAGTCCTGTAAAATAGTCCTACCATTCTCCTAAGAGCAGTTGGCAGAACTAAGGAGCAGATTTTCTGCATGCCCTATTTATTCTCCTTAGTTACATTTTGCTTCAATAGGAAAAGAGACTACTTGCGGTCTAATTTCCACCTTGACTTAGTTTGATGTACCTTTGTTCTCTTGACCCTTTTTTCACTTTTTAGATATAACCTGTCAACACTCTTCCACTTGCCAGACCTCTTTGTCCTATCAATAAACAGTGGGAAATGAGACATGGAAGTAAAAAAGCTTTTTAATAAGCACTGTGTTGCATTCAATGTAGAATTTTCCATGTCAGATAATTTGATATTCTCTACAAATAGTACTGGGTGTAGTGGTTCCTTTTCATCATTTTCACATCACTTTTTCAATGTACTCTATGCACAACTAAGCATCATACTTGATGAAAGAAATAATGCCGGTCTTCAGAGTAATTTTCCACAAAAAAGCAATCAGACAAATTCTTCTTCTAAAACATCCTCTTATGTGTTCATAGTTTATATTTTCTATCCTGTGCATGCTTGAAGAAAAAATTGTGTATACTAGTTTTTTTTCTCACCACTGTCAGACCATAATTATTTTGTCAAATAAGCACATAGGTGCTTATTTAAAAATTTGGCTAAAAAAATGAGGGGTGACTATTTCAAGGAAGGTGCTTAATCAAGAGTGGAACTTAATACATCAAAACACAGCAAAAGGACAAGAATTGAAACTTCTTGAACTGATTTTTCTCTAGTTGAATCTAAAAAAGTGGCAATATCAACAGGTTTTCTATGTATCCCTACTTTTTAAGAACGTGAGGGAGGAGGACAGGGCACTTACTTGAGGGAGGCTTTTGTTTGACACTGTGACCCAGGGGGGTGGGTACACAATAGGACAGGGCACTTACTTGAGGGAGGCTTTTGTTTGACACTGTGACCCAGGGGGTGGGTACACAATAGGACAGGGCACTTATTTGAGGAAATACAGTAATAATCAAAAGTAATAATCATGGAAACACTATCATCACATCTGACTCAGCACTTTTCCATTAATCCTTTCACTCCTAAGACCTCATTATTTATTCTCCTTACTGTTTGCCATAGAATTCATATGATCTTATTTGGGAGAATTTGGTATTGCATCAACAAATAATCCCCTTATTGACATTTTTCTTTATTCTCATCACTTTCCTGCCAGAAATTTTATTGATCTTTTTAGGAGAAACTCAGTCTCGGTCACTCGTGGGAGTTACATGGTTGTAAGGGTTGATGACATTGACTGAAAAGTACAAAGTTTCAGCTTGAACCATCAGTAACATGAGAATCAAGTAGGGTGCCACTTGTGTCCTGAAATTCAACCTCTGAGTTGTCTTCTTCCTCTGAATCACTGAAAAGCATTTCTTGCAAATAATTAACTTGAACTATTCCTTCCTCTAGATCTCCTGATTCATCAAGACTACACTCTGGGATATCTTGCAGATTTATTTCCACTCCTACTTTTCCATTGTCTAAACTTGTAATAATAACTCTTTGGAATGCATTTTCATAAGCGTGTCTGTGAGCAACCTTCTTTGCATATCCAAGCAATTCAATCTTCTTGGTGGGGTCTTTTTCTGCAAATGAGGAAAAAACAACTTTTCCAAATTAATTGCAGTGCTGGTATTATAACTACATGTAAAACTGAATAACCCAGTGTCTCAATCTGGCATTCATGTAGCTTTTCTTCACTGGACTAACCAGCCTGAAAATATCTCGATTTCCTTATCAGTGAAACAACTAAGAGTGTTACTACCCCCCTCCCCCCGCCCAAATATGATGCCAGTCCAGTGCAAGGATATCCCTGGTAGGAGAGAGACTCTGTCAAAGAAAAGTGTAAATTTGCCCAACAACGTAACATTAATGAACCAGCCAGATCTTGAAACCAGAAAAAATGAGGTTTCATTACTTACAATGTGGACCAAGAAGACCAAAACAAGGTTGGTAAGATAATTATTGAATCTGAGGGTTCAAATGCAAGGCTGTGGTCTAGCAGTGCCCTGTGGCCCCTGGCACCTTACTTTTGCTCTTGGGTGACTCAAGAATCTTAGTTTTTTCATAAAAAGCATAATTATGCTGGGCACCCTGGATTTCACGGTTTCAGAGCACTGGGCTCCCTTCAATTTTTCTTAGAGCACAGCCATGAAATGAAGGGGGAAGATTTTAATTCAAACAAAATTTTGAATTTAGTGGGCCATTAAGTGAAATATGGTCTGCTAAATTGACCAATCATGGCCAACCAACTGACTCAGATATAAAAATTTCTTTAGCTGACCCAACCGGTTTCACTTAGCCACCCACTACGCTCTTCAATTCTAACCTTGTTCCAGTATGTTTTTATCTCCACCATATCCAGTACCTTCACAGAAGAATTCACAATCTTTTATCTCCAGCCTTACCACACATCTATAAACAGCATTTGTCTTTTCCTGGCTATCTCCAGCTTCAGACGTATTCTCAAGTCTATCCAACTAAAAGAACAGAACATCAGCACTGGTTAGTGACTAATGGAGCGGGATTTGTAGCACAGTTGTAGAGCGGTATGGACAACTAGCTTTCTTGCAATGTTCATTAATGCTGTTTTCATTTTCCTTTTCAAGAAGTGCTCCCTCTGTAGATTTCAGTGCTTACATTAACATATTATTTCTGACAGACCCTCAGACTCCCATGAGTGACCAAGATAAAAATTCTCCATACAATATCCATACAAAATCAGCAGAAAAGAGAGGAGAGGAGAGAAAAATATCAACTACAGTATCAGTGGTTCATCCAATACCAAATTATCTGTAATAACATCATAAGAATTAATTTTTATGGTAGAAAGTAAAGAGAATTAATAATAACAACTGGCAATAAAAGGTCAATGTTTGCCAGATTACCTTTTTACTGTGAGAATTTTCTTTCTCCCGGATTGGTCTGTCATGTTTTATTACTCAGAAGTAACCACCTTGCAGGGGGGGGGGGGGAGAGAGATTACATCTTGGAATCCTTAGGAGGGTTCTTAGGAGAGTTTTGCAACCTAGCTCTTCAAATCATGACCCTTCTTCAGATATATTTATCATTTTCCACATTTATTATTGAAAGTGGCTAAAACTCACTACAAAATTTGATTACTTCTCTTTCTGAAAAACTCAATTTAGAGTTGAAAGCAAAAATACTGTCATATACCAGTCCTGTATGCCCTAGTACATTGTATAACTGGTATAGGACCTTAAGAGTCAAAGCTTACACCCATCGTCTGACCAAAACAATAATTTAAAAAAGCTGTACTCTTTAGAGCAGCACATAACTAAACAGCTTAACATGTGGAGAATTAAATTTTAAAAAAAATCAGAGAAAAAAAAAAGAAAGAAAACTTGCTGCTGTTAGACACAGATCACTTCTCTCTTATGCAACAGACTCAACTGGGAGAGAGGGAATTCTGGCTCAGAGTATGCTATACTGTCCTTTAGCTAAATAATAATAATATTGCTACAGGATAGGTGTAAACCTACCAAATTTAATTGTTCTTTGAAAGCTTCCAAGTCATTAAGAAAATGTTTTATCCCCTAAAGAATAATATTATGGTAACTCATCATAAAAGCGAAAAAAAAAAGCCAAGTGATGAGTTGTAATGATTAGTTTCTGTCATAGGGATACAGAGAATCTCTTACCTGCGTTATCCGAGTTGACCAACCATTGAATCCTAAATAGTAATTAGCCAGCACTGTACACTTTGCCATGTACAATGGTCGTCGAACCTCTGTGAACTTTTTTCGTTGAGCAAATCGAACCTGCATGTGGGTCACACATACCAGTACATGAATTCAATGATGCATTATATTACTAAGGATTATAACAGAAGTAGAAGCAACTATTATCATCTTGTGTATGGGCCTTTTATTCATTTAAAGCCAAGAGAACATCAAATTTACACGAGCACTTTTGTGAACCTCCATAAGGCTGTCTGACACTAGGTCTTTTTATCAACTACAATCATGTATCTCTTTCATGGTCAGCCGCAGAAACACTACCAAACAGTTATCATAAAGCAATGAGTATACGTATGAGAGCGGTTTTCGCAGTAGTGAAAATAATTAAGACCTAAAAAATTTCAGACCTTATTTTCACAACTGCTTAAGTAGTGTTCACTACTGCGAAGATCACTTTTATACTCATTGCTTCAACCACAGTTCAAATATATGATTTTCATATAATTATTCACAAAAGTTATCATAAACACATAAGAACCTTTTTACCTTCAAAAACAGCCCTCCTAGAATCCACTTTCCGTGTATGTTTTCCTTGGCCCTTCTTGCTGCTCTTGCTGAATAGAACTTGACAAATGCATATGAAGAACCGCAGTTTGAATTGATTTCCTCTGAAGCTAGAATGATGAAGATTTCTTGTATTAATTTTACGTGCAACATTAGAAGTATTGAAATTGATAACTGCAAAGTTTAATGAATTGTCTGTGCAAGTTGCAGATCGGAGAATTGAGCTATCTCAGTAATATACCTTCTGAATTATCTGATGAGTCCATCACTTGTACTTCGTATATTAAACCGAACTGGGAGAATATTTCTAACAGCCTCACCTACGAACAAACTCAGCTGTAAAAATCATTCAAATGTAACCTAAATGGCAGTTATCTTCAAATCAAACCTCACCTGCACTACTTCTTTCTCAAGTCGCCTTGATATGTTGGTGACATAAAGATTGACTTCGTTTTTGTAAGGGCGGAAAAACTCAATAAGCTCAACTTTTGGCAAGTTCGGGAACTCCGATCCCTTCATGTTGTTTTTAGATTCCGCCATATTGTTTTTCAAACTTACCGCCGACAGTCAAAGCCAGGTCAGCGGTGTATAATGTACCTGACGGGTCGTGTTTCTGCGATTGCCTTTGGAGTAGGACAGGAAGTTTCACAGGCCGCCCAACTGTTAATTTTGAACGCTTAGTGAATCGGTGACAAAGTGGATTCTGCGCTGCCAATACTGCGTGACGCGACGATTCGTACTCATGGTTTGTACAGGAAAAACAGTGCGTCAGTAAAGTATCTGATTCACAGCCGGACTTCTCGACTTCTCCGGGAGATAGCGTGGGTTCCCGTGTGTAATCAAGTTTCCTGCCAAAATTGCAACTTCGTGCATCGTGATCAGTGCCATGGTAACATCCAAGTATAATTAATCAGCCAATAAGAAAATGTGTTTAGACCACACTTATAAACTCAATGCTTTTTCAACCAATTAATACGCTAGACACCAACAAGCACCTTGGAAGCATCGTCTCCGCTATAGCTTGAGATCTCTCTTCCACCGATAAGTTAGAGTTAGGTTCAGATAACTTTCTTCGATTTTCAGTTTTTATCAAATGGCGTCACCTAAAGATTCAACAACATCCTACAACAACGTTCATCGCAAATTTCCTGACCCAAATTGAGCGGTCTCGTGGAAAGTTGTAGTTTCCAACAAACCGAGGCAAACAGTTTTTTCTTTTAACAATCATAGCTTTCCCTATTCCCTTTTGAAAGCATGATCAGTCGTTTTAGAAAAAAATATTGTGGAATAGCATCCACTGTTGATCAAGATCTACCCATTACTCTCAATATGCTGATCGAGGGTCTCAACCGGGTGATGGCTTATACGCATGCGTCTCTAGATCAAGAGTGTGGCTGGGGATTCATGAGGTGCCCGTAACCCCTGGGGTGTCCGTAAATTCCTCCCCCTTTATGAGATAACTATTTGCGCGTCGACAACATAAAACTTTCATAATTCAGTCAAAACAGCGTCCATGGCCAAGAGATAATAATTTCTTTCCAAGGCATAATTTTTTTTAGTTTTATACTCTCACTCAGCTTGCGGGTTCTTCGAATCTCCCTGAGTAAATACGAGCCTGCTGATACGCGGGTAAAGCAACAATATGAGCAATTTCCCCCATGGGGAGTGCAAATTCATTTTTATGATTCCCCCCTCCTTATCTCATCTACGCACTGGAGACTATCTATGAACAGGAAAAACACTTGGGGGAATAAATGGAACAAATAAGCTAAGTGTATCAATTTTCTTAAACCTTGTAAAGTCAGAACGTGTAAATCTAGTTTATTTCCCCATGTAAGGCCTAACAGATGTCAAGTCCTTTCTGAATGAACAAGTCCTCTCTAAAAGTAAAAGTCCCTTCCGAATGTAGGAGTCCACGCAAACCCCACACAAACCCCATTTGAAGTTACGTTAGTGCCGAGCCTTCTAGCCGTGAAGATTACATCTTCCAGGTGAAGTACTTTATCTAGCATTTTTATGTACTATACTATAACTCTGGAGCTATTGCATATCATCACACAAGGCGTAGATTGCTGTTGTAACATAAATAAGTATTTAGTCGCATTATATGAGCAACAATCAGTTTTTACTGTTTCATTATTCCTGTTTTTTAATATTACTTTTTTGATAGATTTACGATTTGGCAATGTAATTGAAATTAAAAAGGGTCAGCGAGTTGATTGTGGCGATTACTTGGTTGTAAATTTAGTAGACGTAAAATTTAATTAGTATCATCTCCCTAAACAATAACACTATTCTTAGAAACTGGTCATCATTTATCCCCAGGGTGGTGGGGGGGGAGGATTTTGCTTATGTCACGATAAAATTCAGTTGATGCCCCATAAGGCTTCGTTATATTGTTATGATCCACCTCTCTTTAACAGGTAATAGGCAGTCAATGTTCTATAGTCCTCACTTTATATTCTGTTGGCGACGGCCGAATCCCTCTGCTTTCCCCTTGAAAATAATGTGATGCCCCCTCCCCCAAAATTCCTTCATAAGCCCCTCCCTCGACGGTAAAAAAAAGAACTGGTCCCTGAATACGCGCAGCTTTCCTAAGAGGAGTAGAGGCAACATTCCGGAAGCGGTAACGTTTCAGTTACAAGCCTTTTCTGAGTGGGATATAAAAGTAGGCTTCAACGCACCAGAAGGTTTTCCCCTTTGTGCCTTAAATATCTAACATGCGATCCTCCCCAACAGCATTAATTCCAAATACATTAATGAAATATGCTTAGTGTTATAGCGTCCTTTAGCTGATCAGTTCGCCCATGCCCGTTTTCTGGTTCCTGAATGATGGGATGAACAAATTAAACCAACAAAGGGACGGTGAGGCTCAATTTTTGGGAGGACGCGAAGAAACGAAAAATTACAACCTTATAAAACGCCCATCGAAAATGTTTCGACACAAAATATCTCATGGAGAATATTGAAAATACCATTTCACTACAGTTGGTAATACTCTCACATTGGTAGAGCGTCGGGCTGTTGTGCGGGAGGTCGTGAGTTCAAATCCGGCCGGACCAACACTCAGGGTCTTTAATTAACTGAGAAGAAAGTGGTGCCTTTGTAATAATATCTGCAAAATGGTTAGACTTTCTAGTCTTCTCGGATAGGGACGATAAATGGAGGTCCCGTCTCCTGCAGGGTTGGGGTAGGAGACGTTAATTTCCCACACACGAGATTACAGTGTGATGGATGTCCTCCCTGGGGTGGGATGGGTGGGTAATAAAGGGGTTAGGTGTCAATTGGAATGAAAGTTCTGTTCCTTTCTCCTGCCATTCCTATGGCGAATGAATTAAACTAAACTAAAACTAAAACTAAACCATTCTGATTGGCTAATTTGCAGTTTTCGATGGGAGTTAATTAAGACATTGCTGCTCGCTTCAACGTTTCACATAATGGTGACGCATGAAAGAATCGCTTTAAATGAGGTCGATATTGTAGTAAATAACAGATCGACAGTCGTTTGACGTAGTATGTACTCTCATCGAAAACAACGTTGTGAAAATGTCATTGACTCACGAAGTGCAATCCACAACATGCTGACCTCTGTGATGACGAGTATAGTTATATGGCTCTCGATAATGAGAGAATATTGACCGGCAATAGAGCATTTTGATTGGTTGATTTTAGTTATTGGCCCTCTGACTGCCCAAGTCGTGTAATAAGAGTACAGACCACGTCAGACCGTTGTCGATTTTTCTTCATTTCCGGGCCTCTAGACCGCAGAATATTCTGAGGAGGGTGTAGCCAATCCTCACCCCCCCCCCCTACAAACAAGCCCCTTCAATTAAAAATAGGTTTCGTTGTCCTTTATAGAAGAGTCACATTTTCATACCAAAATATAAGAAAAAGTTTCCACGCTTACTATATCGCCATTTCTGACGCATATAGGTTGCATTTCCCGCTTTCACTTATCTGTGAAGTCACACATGTTCTGAGACGAAGCAGTTACTGTGAGCAGCCATTGTTTTGGCTGAGAAGGTGGTGTATGATGGATAACGCTGGCTAGTCAGGATTAGTGGAGTGGGAACCCATTTTCATGGGATCCCATACATCAACACCAAGGAAAGCCACAAAGGTTGCTAGTGAAACTACTGATTAATATATTTAATACTATACAAACTAACGCTGGCTAGCCAGGATTAGTGGAAAATGAATCTATCGAAAAGATGTAGAAGCTGAGTTCTCAGATTGGGGCTCTGGTTGCAAGTCTTTTTTTAAAGATGTTACCTGGGTAATTCCTGTGATATCTGTTCGTTAATCACTTTTAACCATTTTGAAGATAATGTAAATCTTTACTCGACAACAAGAGACGTTCAATGAACATCTCCCTTTCAAAAATTACACAATTTAACCGTAAGAACCAATTTAACACAGATAACTATTACTCTCGCTGTCACCTAATAAAGAGGCAACCTTATACGCTGTTCATGCAATTTTTGTTTTGGGTTAATTGCCTTTGATTGGGAAATTTGATAACGACTAGAGTTCTGAGCTCAAGACGGATTCATTATATTACTATCAAAGTGGTTACATTCATAGTCAATTTTTGTTCTTTCTTTTTTTAACGTAATCTTGGAACGGTTATATTACTCTTTGAAAAGCAGTAAATTTTACAAAAAGTTTTTTGATAGCCCAGATAGATGTTTCTGGTTTCTGGAGCATGCATCTCCTGTAATTACAAGGACTTTTCCTTAAAATAGTGACGCACAGCGACAAAAAGGTTTCCACTGGACCACATAGCCAGTGGAATCATATTCACAAATGCCACTAAGATGTGTCTCTTCCACTGTCTTCGCCAAACAGCCATAACAGGCATGTTCTGATAACGTGTCTCAATTGCAAGAGACACACTGGTGAAAAACCACTCAATCACCAGTGGAATTGAGGTACAAGAAATAAACGATATCAGCAAGTTAACAAAGGAATCGCTTTGCAAAAAAATCAATTGATACAAAAATAAAAAACCGTTGTCAGACACTATAGCAGTTGACTCAAACAGCATGCTTATAATAGCAATGTCTGCCATTAGTCTCTCGCGGCGAGGAGTTCGAAAGCTTCCCCAAGGAGCTGAGGTTCTTTTCCAAAGCTGATGACAAAAGTGATCGAGAACCACCATGGTACTGCGCTCCACAACTTCTATCACTCCGTGAATTATTCCAAGTGTAGCAATACTGACCATGCCATCTAGCTCAGCTTGTAAAAGTCGTGTCACAACGGCAGCACTAAAATATACCGGGACTAAAAGAACATAAGAATATCCCGGATGAGTGATATTCCACAGCTGTTGAACACATATACGAGATAACACTTTTGCAGCCACCCCAATAAGAGGAGCAAACGTTGCAATTAGTAACCTGTCATGACTTCCTTTCCTTTGTTTCAGGTAGGCTGGGTAGAGGAAATATAAGACAGCAAAGCCGCCTAAATATGTCAGAAAGCTTGGCGTCATGAGTTTACAAACTAGGCTCAGCGTTTCCCGACTTGATCTCATACGCAGAGCCTTCCTTCCAAGATAACAAAACTGAAGACAAGGGCCGGCAGCGACAAAAACATACGACGATAATTCGTATTTAAGAGAGTACTTCTCATAGTAAGGCTTTACAAAAGCTTGAAGCATTATTCGATAGAGTGCGTCAACGCAGAACACACTAAAACAAATTAGAAACAATCGCTTTTTTAAACCTCGTAGTTGGTGCCGGCGGAAAAGAAACAGAACATTGCAAAGTGACCAAAAGTGAAAGAGAACGCAACCTGTAGTCAAATCGTAACCTGCTCTGATCCACTGTATGCGTAATGGCATGGGCTTGACATGTGTGTAGCGGAAAAAAACTATACGCGAGGTAACAGAGAAGAATGAACCCTGCAGCTATTCCTGTAGCAGCAAAAAGCGAAATCAAAGCTCCAATGTACATTGATTTACAAATTGTCTGAAAGGAAGATGGTCTAAGTTGCTTCCAGGCCATTGATCTGTCTTCTAGTTGGTCATCCTGTAATTCTTCCGGCTCCTCAGGAGAACATGCATTTATGACTCTCACGTGTACACCTCTCGCTGCCAAGTAGTTCGTGATTGTGCTCTCTTCGTTGCCATATTCTTGGTAAATAAGTTCGCCGACTGGAGGGTAATACCATTCTCGTCCAGTGCTTTCCAAAGGGTTGAATCCAAACGACTCGATAGTGAATGCTGGTTCTTCCGGGTTGTAATGTTCCATAACACTTCGTGTAAACGAAAATACTATCTTTCCAAACACCTCTATCAGTACTCCCACTGCCATAACTTGAAGGATTTTCGATAGAACGATTCAACTTCTCAAAGAGAGTGCAAGTTAATCTAACTTGAAATTTGCCCTCTTAGTTTTCCGTATACGCAAGAATCAGATTAGAAGTTCTGGTTGCATAAATGTTTGGGAACTGAATACATAAAGAATTTGAATGATAATTATTCTGCGGTTAGCTGAAAGGACTGCTTTTCGGTTCCGTCGGAGTGTTTTCAGCATATTCGTTGTGAACTGATAAAAGATGGGCTAGAGCAGGTTTACTTGAACCATCTAAGACTTTTCAGGCCACCGAAGGAAATCTGCTGTACTGAAACAACCGGAAATGAAATTATGGGCCAATTAATGTCTTTTATCAGTGACGGTTAAACAAAAAAGAATCCTGCTGAGCTTTAGACAAGCAGTACAATCCCAACTCGGAAGACTTGATGTTTTGTTATAAAACCGATGTTGTTCAAAGAATGACCATAAGGTAATAGTCAATGCTTATGATAGCCTTTGAGTGTTGTACCTTTTTTGTCTTTGGGCATACAAATAACAAACAGGAAGTATCGTGTTCTATAAAATCTGAATCAAACTGCGACCAACCACATCCGGCCACTTGAAACAAACAGTAACGTACAAAACAAAAGATAATACCCGAGAATGAAATTGTGTTTTTGGTAGCCTTAGTCTCACGGCTGAATTGTAAACCACAAATGTCTCGAGCCTGCTATGAAACTAGTTTATTTCAGAGCATTTGTCTGAGCTGTGAATGAGAAGATGTTTACTGATTCGGTTGCTCAAAAGTCAGTATTCCCATCAAGGAAGGGCATTGATAGAAGGGTTGGGAAAGATGGCAATTTCACTCACAAGGAGTGTTATGGAATCGTCAAACTCAGTAGAGCCAGAGATCAGTGAGAAATACAGTGAAAAATACAAGGAGGAAATATCAGTTTGAATGATACCATTAAAACACAGTCAGTCCTTTTCACCGGTTGGTCAGGCGAAGTTACGTACTGACCACCTCCGGGAGTAACAGAGAAAGAATTTTTTCAAAAACTTGTATCTAATACTGTTCTCTTCTAAAAAAAAAAAAAAAAAAAAAGAAAGAAAGAAAGAAAGAGAAGGGTCAGCCTGTGTATTTCTTGAAATGTACTTCACTTTTTACCTCTACTTACTAGACTTGTTAAAAATTAGTTGAAAAGAAAAAAAAAAAACATTTAAAATTCTTTTTCCAGATGACATACTATCTTTCCTTTATGTTACATATAGCATTCAGTGACAGCAAATTTTTCTCCATAAAACATATATTGTTGTTGGTCCTAAATGAGAGTGGCGACCCCCCGTTTTTATTTCCAAAGGTACGCTCACTTTTTTTTGTTTGTTTTGTTTTGTTTTGTTTTGTTTTGGTTTATTTTTTTAGGAGGGGGTTGGGGTGGCGGGGCCGTAGTTGTGGAGAACTAACTAAATTAAGACGGCTAAGTTATCGCCTCGTCAGTTCGTTTGGGATGCCTTTCCTGGAAAGCTGTCTTATTGTATCAATTGTAATGACATTTCTTTCCCGGCATCCTCGAAAAACGAGAACTTTAATAACTAAACAACATGTAACCAAGTGAAATTTCATGAAATTAAAGGTGTCCGAATTATAGGTACCTCCGAATATGAAAACCCTACAAAACCACTCAGAATCGTGGGGACTGGGTAAAATTTTATGGGAAAGTTTGTGATACAACCAGCAGTGTCGCGCTAGTCTTAGTAAAATACAGTTTGATCTGTACATGGAAATCACAGCAGGGAAAAGCAGAACCTCAGAATTTTCTGCCAAAAAGTTTCAATGTCATTGCTATTTTGTCGAGTTGTCCTCCATGTATTGTTTTCAAGAGCATTTGATTTTAAACGCGATGTAATTATCCCATTTTTTATTATTATTTGTTATTCGTGGCGTCACTTCTATGCAGTTGCATACGCAGACGTTTGATCGATGCGTTTCATTGTATCAGGTCACCCATCCGTGTCGATTGAATAACGATATGTTTAAAAGATTCTTACGTCATTATGGAAGCTCTGTGAGGTAGGTCTTTGTTTATGAGAAAAGTCCAGATCATCAACGCCACTGTGCAGGACAATGTCGGTGAGACGACCTTCCCTAGGTTGGTAAGAGGTGTTCATATGCTGAGCAATGCCAGTTCTGAGTGGCGTTTCAGATTAAACCTATGCTAAGCCATGGTCGTAAAACAAACCTCAATATATACATTTGCATATAATTGCATGGGGTTTATCTTTAAATTGAATAACAATCTGTTCACAAGACAGTGAAAGGTGTTACTAAAAGTCTTCGATATTTTTAGTTGTTATTCCAGCTGCTCCCCCATGCTGATGCTCGTAGGAATATCAGTAAAAAACAGGAAGAATCATTGAATCAGAGCAAATGTACTCGAAAGCGAGAGTAATGCTGCGAAAATAGGTAAATTGGAATCATCTAAGATAGTTAAAGTTTATTTCCCTTTTTGAGACGGATGCTGATAAAATTCTTAGTATAATACATGCCAAAATGTAATCAGTAGTAAACAGTAACAGGTCTCAGTCGTTTTATTCCGAGAGTAGTTATTGTCACTCCACAGTGTGCATATTTAATAAGGTTCATTTGCTAATTAACTTTCCCACTTCCTTCAGTTTTGCAATAATTAGTTACGGTCCGTTTCAGGATCACTGTCTCCTTGTATTACTTCACTTAAATCATTGATCAAATGGCCCAATAAAGTTGATGGAAAATAGAATTTGGAAGACCCAGTTTTGTGATGTTTGATAAAATAGATCGCATAATGTCTTAAAGAGCCATACAGTCCGGATATCAGCTTGCAGCTGACCACTATCAGGGCCAATATCATGATCCACACGACCCTTTTAATTTATCGATGTTTTATTCTTTGCATGATTATTACAATGAATGTAAACTCACTAAACGAATTAAATCACCTTTTGTAATTGTTTACACAGGACAACTCAACCGACAGACGATCGAGTGAGAGTCGGTCACGCTATTGATTTCATTTTAAATATTTACAGAAACTAAATAAAGGGGAAAAAGCAAAATACTTTATTCAAATTTGCGGTTATTAGGCCTATTGTGACTAAATGGTCCACAGTTATGTTTTTCCCTTTTTTTCTTCAGCTGACAAACCTTGCTTGAACGTCTGGAATTCAAACGATACTTCGCTATGTTGCGATCCAATTCCGTAGAGTTCAGTTCATTCAAAGTAGTCCTTTTAGGTGAGTGTAATGAATATGATGGGAAAAGTGTGTAGGAGTTAATTTGGATATATCAACAAAGTTGAAATGGTAAATTGGCCAACGTAACGATTACAAAAGCTGACGTTTCGAGCTTTAGCCCTTCGTCGGAGCGAATGGAGGAATTGTGGGTTGTGTGTGCTTTTAAAGGCAGAAAATGGAGCTACGTTTCTGCCTTTAAAAGCACACACAACCCACAATTCCTCTATTCGCTCCGACGAAGGGCTAACGCTCGAAACGTCAGCTTTTGTAATCGTTACGGTGGCCAATTTACCATTTCAACTTTGTCCATATATCGATCCAAATTATTTCGTTACCCCCACCGACGCAGCCCCAAACAGTTTCTTTAGAAACTATCAGCCTTTATTCATGTGTAGGAGTTAGCTGGGTAGTGCGTATAATATGCAGCAAGAGAAGATTTTCTTTCTTGTTTACACTGAAGAGATGAAACAGTCCCAGCAAACGCGCTGAACGTAAGCTGAAATTGCAATGCATAGGTAAAAAGTTAACTTACATTCAAATGGACAATGTGCACCGGAGGGAACCAACATTTCATCGAAATATTGGCCACCGTTAATTGAAAGCTCTTTGTAACAGCGAACTGACGACGAGGAGCGAACGCTCGCAACGTCAGCTTTGAAACTCTTAAAGGTGGTCAATTTTCATTATCATCTCAGTTGATAAAACCAAATTATCTTGTAATACCCCCACTGACATATATAGCATCGCAGTTTCTTTGAAAACTTACCCCCTTTAATCAACCAGGTATTATTTAGTTCTTATTAACCGAGCGGGAAGTCTGTATGGGAGATTATTATATGGCTGTGTCTCACAAGAACTGGGAACTACCGAATTCACGAATTTGATTGGCTGAAATCAATATTGAAAGCGGTCTAGATTTTCCCACCTAGACCGGCATCTAGACCGGTATACCAATAATAAATTTCCGGTAGACCAATAATAAAATTGGCATATAAGACAGCCATATAATAAACATCTTATTAACCGAGTTAGGTCAGTCTGTATGAGAGAACCTTGACCTCGGTTCCTGGTACAGACCTCACTGCGTTCGGTCTGTACTAGCGACCTCGGTCAAGATTCTCCCATACAGACCTCCCGCTCGGTTAATAAGAACTTAATCTTGACCGAGGTCGCCAGTACAGACTGAACGCAGGTCTGTACCAGCGATCGAGGTCAAGATTCTCCCATACAGACCGACCTAGCTCGGTTAATAAGTTGTTAATTATATGGCTGGATCTAGAAAGTAACAGAACATATTATTTGTAACTTTTTTTTCTAGACCGGTCTAGATGCCGGTCTAGATGGGAAAATCTAGACCGCTTTCAATATTGATTTCAGCCAATCAAATTCGTGAATTTGGTAGTTTCCAGTCCTTGTGAGACACAGCCATATAATAACCCAGGATACAACAGTTTGCTTCCCTTGTACCATACATTATATTTGCCTCTCGTTGCTTGTAATGTGATGTACCGGCAAATTTGAAAGGTAAGCCATCATTTATTATTCTCTCCACCATCTGTATCATGCTGATATGTTTGAGACCTTTCCGTGTCTCGTGGATTATTTCTCTTCTTGTTTATGTGCGACCATGGAAATTCATTGTTGAAATTTCTATAGCTCGAAATTAAGGGTACACAGTGCTATTTTTTTCGCCCTCAAACACCTTTTGACTGTTTCTTGAAACAGGTGGTAACAGTGTAGGGAAATCGTGGCTGCTTCACAGATGCATTCATGGCTTGATCGATCAACGTATCCCTTCCACCATTGGAAGTAAGAGGTGCTTCTTCAATCAGAAATACTTGATTAATTAAAGGGGTGAAAAAGTACATGTTTTGACCACTGTTTCAACTTCTGTACTTTCAGTCTCCTTTTCTGTCAAGAGAGTAAATCTTGAAGATGACACACAGGTGAAACTTGTTATTTGGGATACCGCTGGTGCCGCAAGATTTGACAGTTTGAGCTCAGCGCAGTGCGAAGGAGCTCACGCTATCATTGTTCTGTATGACATAACAGAGGAGACTTCTTTTGAAAGAGCGAAGAAGTGGGTTAAAGAGGTTCAGGAAATGGCCATCCCAAACATTTTTCTGGCACTTGTAGGGAACAAAGCAGACCTTGAAGCTAACAGGAAAATTAAAAGTGAGGTAATTTAATGCAAATTTCGATGTTATCAGTTGAAATTGGATTTCTGTGTCTTTTATAGTCACACAGTGTTAAACGCCTTCTAGAAATCCTAATTGGAAGCGGGAAACCATAAATCTCTTCTATGTCACAGCTAAGATGTCTGCTTATGCTTTTAACTTTTAGTTCACCATGCTATAAATTTTACACAAACAACAACCGTTACGATTTAAAGCTGGCTTGGGATGAGGGTAACTGCTTGGTGAAGGTTTTAACCTGAAATGAATTTGTTCAATCAGGATGCTCAGAGCTATGCCGAATCCATTGGAATAGATCTCTGCATGGAATTGTCAGCCAAGAGTGGAGGCAATATGGAAGAATTGTTATTGGCAATAGGTAAGTAATCCGGCTTGCAGTATGCGATTTTCACTGACTACTGTACTTGAAGCGATTGAAGGTCACAACAGTTCCAGCGATATTATACATACAAGAAGATTTTGTCCACACTTAAGCGCATGAAGTAACTGACTTTTTTCAGAAAGAAGAGGACTTTTCTTAAATTATAAGAAGCTCAAAGCCATCATTAAATGTCACAAATAGGCTGCGATTTACAATGACAAGATGGCACCACTACCAAGAGAAAGACTCTAAAGAGAAAGTTAAAACATGAGCAGTGGACAGCTACATTGTACGATTACGTTTACAATGACAAGATGGCACTAGAGTAGAGCTGCAGTAACACACACACACACACACACACACACACACACAGACACACACACACAAAACAACTGCAACTGTTTTTAACCTTATTAAAAAACAAAACGCGATGCTGTTGTTGTAAAAATGAGTGTACAAGTAATATATTACCATGCAAATGCATCTGTCTTACTGTCTCAGCTATGAAATTTTGCTTAGCAATCTTGTCGCATTCCACTATAGCGTTATTACCGCGTAAATGGTTTATTTTTAATTTCGTAGGGTATAACTTAAAGCTGGCGCATATGTCTGTGAATGATTTGAAGGAAACAATAGATAAAAATTCCAAGACCTTAGATCTTGGACGCAGAAAGCTGGTGAGAGTCCCTGACTCCGTCGCAGAATTAAGGGAAGTACAAATACTAAACCTTTCAGAGAATGATCTCACCCAGCTACCAAGATGTTTGAACAATCTGAAGAATGCTACAATGTTGATCTTAAGCCAAAACAAGCTGAAACGGCTGCCAGATGCTATCATTGAACTGACCAACCTGATTTGTCTTAACGTGAGCGACAACCAGATTTCCTGTCTACCTAAAGCTATCATAAGCCTGCAGAAACTTCAAGTGCTGGATTTGAGGAATAACAAATTGCAAAGACTTGATGCAGATATCAGCTGCCTGAAGCGACTTAAAAAGCTCTCTGTGAATGGTAACCCCTTGGAACTAGAAGCAGTCAGAAGTCTAATGGACCTAAAGGAGAAATATCAGGGAAGGATTTGTTTGGATATTGCAGGTAGCTGTAAAAAAATGCAAATTTCTCTCTTGGCTATCTCATTTAAGACTGATCTGATTAGCACGTAATGAGGGACAAAAACATTTTATCAAAACATTAGAGATGGAGTATAAGGGTGACTTCACCGATGAAAAAAGGTTTTTTGTTTCATGGACAATGAATATTTACTCGATAAGCGTGTGGAAAAGACTTCCACTATCCTGAAACAAGCGTTTCATCCTATGAATGGCATTTCTCTCGGCTGTTTTGATCTTCATTCACATTTTCTTGGCTTTTGATGTAAAATTATCTGTAGTAATGTTTACATAGTTTCTTCCTCATGATACGATCTTCAAAAGAAGCAAAGGGACAATAAGGTTTTTTATTACACGACTCGGGCAGTCAGAGGGCCAATAACTAAAATCAACCAATCAAAATGCTCTATTGCCGGTCAATATTCTCTCAGTATTGGACCGGGTACTGTCCCGAATGGTCCCGAATGATACCGCACTTGTGTCCCTTTGAACTTCAGTCGTAGAATAAATCTCCTATTAACCAAGCTTGCTCGGGACCGTACTGGAAGAATATCGGCCCTCGGTCTTTTTTGTACTGTCAAGACCTCGGGCCGATATTCTCCCAGTACGGCCCTCACGCTTGGTTAATAAGATATATGTTACGTAGGTCAAATTCATAGCTGCAATAGTTTTTCCCAGCAGCAGTTCATTCTTCTACTCCTCCTAAAACGCTATTTCATCAATTGCTGAATTCCTCATGAAAGTTAAAAAAAAGAGTATAGCTTTGAAGAATCGTAGTCGACTTTCTCAGTCTCTTCTATTCTCTGTATTTCTTGAAAAACTCCTGGCGACAAAGAACCATCACTAAGACAGAGAGAAATACTACAAATGAATACTGTTTAATTAATTTCTTCATTTTTAAACTTGTAGTTCCGGCCGAGATACTGGCGCAAGGACCCGTTGCAAAACGGCTTTATGAAGAAGCTCTAAAGGATGGGTCTCTAAGTGTTTATCGAACTCGAATATTGATCACTGGTCAGGATCGTGCTGGCAAAACAAGCTTGAAAAAGTCACTCTTGGGTCAACCATTCGACCCTGAAGAACAGAGTACCGATGGAATTGAGGTCGATCCATCTAAGTGCGCCATTAAAGTTGACCAAATTAAGAACTGGAATTCGACAGGTAAAAAGGAATCATGTTTGAGTGAATGCTGTGAAGAGATATCAAGAATGTTGGCTGAAAAAAGATATCAATGGATTCTTCAAAAAGAAGAAATAGAATCAGAAGAAGCGCCTCATGAAGAACCTAAAGAAAAACCCGCGGAAGACTCCAACATCAAGGATGAAAATGAGGTTTGTCATAATGCCAGTTTTGAATTCACACACTCCATATGACCTAGTGTAAATGTGTGGCGTTTGTAACTATATTTTTCCGTACCATCCTCCTTATTAGATTCTTCGTACTGAAGACAGTCCTAAGAGTCCGAACGTCTATTCGTCAACAAGTGAAAAGCAAGACAACGAAACAGAAAACCAAACCCGCGGTTGCTTGGAAGAGAAAAGAAGTGATTGCTCAAGTGAGTCTGGATTGATACCTGATACAGTGGTGGAACATGCTGATAGATTATTGAAGGAAATGATTGACGGTAAGGATAGACAAAACCCTCAGGACGACAAAGAATCGATTGTAACTATCGATTTATGGGACTTCGCGGGACAGCACCTGTATTATGCTGCTCATTCTGTATTTTTTACTAAAAGAGCCGTGTACATCCTTGTGCACAATCTCAGCAAAGAACTGAATGACCCAGCCCAGCCTTGTGCAAGACAAGGTTGTCATAACATTATCTTGGAAAACCCTGGCCGAATAACAAATCTAGAGGATCTGCTTTCATGGCTTGCCACCATTCACAGTATCAAACCGAAGGACGAGGGAATGCCAGTTGACAACTCAGGCACAGGGATTTCCTATCTTCGACCCCCGGTATTCATTGTTGGCACACATGCTGACCAACCAAGAGAAAATATCGAGATTGTGACAACAAAGATACAACAAGCTATATCTGGTAAGGAGTACGACAAACACGTGATCCGACCTTTCTTCAGCATTGATAACACACAAGGTCACCAATCATCGTTCGGTAAAACACAGAGAAACGAATCTGTGTTACCCAAGGTTAAGAGATTGTTCGTTGGGAAGTCGCAAAGGAGTCATCAGAGAGGTAAGGTAAAAAAGATGTAAGTGGAAAAAGTTGCTTTTCTGGCAAACTTTAAAAAATATGTCATTATATTAGCGGTCATTTATCCATAAGGCGGACGGCATTCATGCAAATCTAGACTGTAATGAATCCAAGTCAATTTCAAATTACTGTCACTAGCTATAGATTTCTTTGTGATGTGTGAAAAATTAAAAAAAAAGGTGGAATTTACCATAATTAGTGAAACAGAGCGGTTATTTTTGGAATAATCTGGTCTTGAAGATACTTACCTTAATGAATGGAGAAGAAAGTTCACTCTCAAATCATTTTGTTATTTGATATTTCTGTCATATTGTGTGAGCACGAGATAGAACTTCTTTTTTATCCAATGCGTACATCTGACAGGAGAAATAGCCCTTGTATATATGATAGCGTGGTGACCTCAAGATAGTAATAGAGGATACTAGGTACTGTTTTTATTTTTATCTTACTCATGATTTTAAGGAAAAAGTGGAGAAAAAGGCAAAGCTACTGGCGATGAGATTCATATTCTTCGTGCCAAAATTATGGAGATTCTGCGACAGGAGCCATACATGGGAGAGAAAATACCAGTTAGGTAAAGTGCGTTTGCATACATTTTAAGTAAAGACGACTAAAATGAAATTTGATATCAGGGTTATGATATTATAATAAGATCTCCTGCATTCGCCGTGCAACATTTCAAAATTTTGCTTTTTAGAATCCCTCATATCTGCAATGAAACTCCTGGGTGAAATTTTGACGGCACGAGTTCAAAGAACAATGTTGATTTGCTCTCGGTAAAACAGGGGATTTTGAGCAGTCTAATCTTATGTTAGCCTGTCTTGTATCAATGACAATTTTACTTGAGAAGTATCTATTAGCTTGCGTGTGGAATCACTATATAACTTAATAAGCCTCTGGCCTTTGAGACTACAGTCGAACTTCTACTAACGGCCACCTCTCTACGATGGGCTTCTCCACAACGGCCACGTTTTTCGGTCCCGGCAGGCTGCCAATACATTGATTTAAACCTCTCTGCAACGGACACTTTCTTCTGTCCTAAAGGTGGCCGCTGTGGAGTGGTTCAACTTTATTGCCTTACTTTTTCAACAGGTGGTTTAACTTTGAAAAACTTGTGGAGACTTTAGTGGCTAGCAATGTTTATTTCATGGTTGTGGAGGAGCTTCGAACGCTCGTCGAGAATGCGAACATAATAGAAGGGGATGACCATTTCAAAACCATGCTTAATTTTTATCACGACTTGGGGATGATTGTTAAGCACCGCAACACGGTCATTCTTAAAGCTCAGTGGCTAATTGATCTGTTCAGGAAGTTGATAACCATTCCAACATTTGACAAAATGGTAGGAAATGCCTTATTTACGTTAAAAAGTGTTTTTTCCCTATGATAAGTATAAGAAATAAAATCAGTCCAGTTATGAAGTGATGATAGATAGTAGCCATGTTTTATGGTGTTCCCATACTCGACAATTTTAAGCGGGCAATGGTTTTCAAGCTCTGAGTTGTTGAATTCGCTGATTAAATAAACAACTTTGGCCAAATAGAATTGTCAGGGAAACATCCACGATCCTCGCAGTAGAGAGCGCTATTTATGCAATAGCAAAAATCAGACCTGAAAAAAATCAGGCCTGTACGGGATTCGAAACACTGACCTCTGCGATACTAGTGCAGCGCTCTACCAATTGAGCTAACAAGCCAACTGGGAGCAGGCCGTTAAGTTGATTCGTAATAAACCCGTGATGATAAATCACGATCCTCTACTGCGAGGATCGTGCATCATACGTATCTACAACCGCAGTTAAAAATATATGAACTTCATATATTCATTGTATTCCATTAAATTGTCTTCAAATATTTAGTTTAATTCTCTTTTTGAATTTTACATTAAATTTTCCGAAGGTAGCTAGTGTTGTTGAGTTTGCTATTTCTGTATATTTTAAGTATTCATGGGAAGTATAATTCACTTTATGTGCTAATTGCGTTCTTGATTAGGATCCTGTGGAATCAAAGCACTGGCCTGAACTCGAGAGAAATGGTGTTCTCAGCATGGAGCTTGTTGATCACGTGTTTACAAAATTTCTTCGTCGAGGCGTTATCAAAGAAGACATCTTGGACATGATGGAGCAGTTTGGTTTGATTGCTAAGTTCTCTTCACCAGCTCTGCCTGACGTGAAGTATTTTGTACCATGTCAACTGAAGTCCCCACCAATAGAGCTTTGTAAAATGGAGCCATCATCCACTGATCCTTGTCCATTGTATCTTTATTTCCTCGATGGTTTTGTCCCGCATGGTCTTTTCCCACGGCTTGTCTCTAGTTCGACAGCTTGGGTGGCTACGACTGGATCTTCACACCTGCCGAAACTCTACCAGAATGGAGCTTGGTTTGTTCTAGAGGGAAAAGTCATACATGACATGATCCTAATTTGCAAAAAAAGATTTATAAAAATACTACTGAGGGAAGTAAAGGAAGCCAAAGCAGTTGCACTCCCGCTCTCAACTTCAAGATCTGCAGAAGTTGCAAGAAGAGTGAGATTGTTCTTGAAGAGCAGCTTAGAACATTTTTCACAAGAATTCCCATATCTGAGCAAACTGAGGTATCAGTTCTCCGTCGAATGCCCGTACTGTTTGCAAAGGGTGGAAGAATGTGCAATCCACAGAAAACCCTCTTGTACACATGAGGACTGTTTACACCTTCTCGAAGTTAAACAAGGAAAGCATCTGATCTGTATGGAAAGCGCCGGATACAACGAAGTCTTGACAGTTCAAGGACGGGACTTGTGGTTTTCATCGGAAGGAACCCAGGTACTATCATCATTTATTATAATAACAATACACTTCATCGAAGAAATAATACCATTTGCAACTCATTTTCACTTTGCTGATAGTCATTTGGGAAATATTCCTTAACGGTTCTTCCGTTAAAAGGATAGAATATAATGGATAGCTGAGCGACATACAAACCGTGTCATTGTTTTGTCTTATCGTTCCGACAGCTGATTTTGTCGGCCCATCGGATAGTCAGATAACGTCTGCGTAATGTGATTTAAAGGACGGCCAAGCTCTCAAACTTTTGTTAATAACTGACCCTTTGAAAGCGTGAAAACCCTAGCCTAACCAAGGGCCGAAAGTGGCCAACAGAAGAGTGAATAATTAAAATGGAAAGAGCAAGCAAACCATCTGCAACATTTGATTGCATTTTTTACCACGTTTTTACCCCGTGGTATGATGTCATACGACGTCATACAGTGAGGTTTTAGGTATGGAGGGAAAAAACTAACTCGCTCACCCAATTCTGATTTGTCAGGAAGTTCATTTGTGCATTAAGTGTGGATTTATTCCCTGCTTCCCCTACAAGATTTTGTATTGTCCCCATAGTCGTACTTTCGTCTTCTTTTTCATATCATGAGCATAGAGGTATATCATGAATACATCGAGTGATCAACAGAATTCAAAATGGCGTTTTTCGTCGGGCCGTATGTTAAAAATCATCGACGGGGTTTTTCCTTCCTCTCGCTACATCTTGATCAATCCCTAATTAGACGTATCGTTTTAAAAAATGCATGAAAGGTACGATACGCCCCATTTGATTCGCTCTCGCCTTCTTCGACCAGCTTGTAAATTAAAATTTATTTAACGCCCTTTCATTGCGTGAATCTTAGTATTTATATACTTGGGAATAAAATGTGTTACTATTTTTTCAAAGGATCCGTCAAAAACTGGTAGTTTGAGAGTTACTCTTTTAGCGAGTGAGTGGGGATCATCTATGGGTGGCATGTCTACCATCAATCGACAGCTTGCCATACTCCTGGCCAAACATAGGGAAATAGAAGTCACCCTCCTAGTTCCAAAATTTAGCTGCTCTGAAGAAGACAGGAGGACCGCTTGGAATCACAATGTCCTTATTAAAGAAGCAGAGAAACGTCCAGGTTTTGACCCCCTTGACTGGTTGAGCTTCCCACCTAAAGATCTCATCATTGATGTAATCCTGGGTCATGGAGCCCAGCTAGGTAAGCAAGCTCAAGTCATTAGGGAGTCCCACAATTGTCAGTGGGTGCAAGTAGTCCATACTGCGCCTGAGGAGCTCGGAATGTTCAAGACCCATCCTCGAGCTGTTGCTAAAGGAGAGCTGAAGACTACAACTGAGGTAGATTTGTGTAAATTGGCAAATCTAGTTGTAGCGATTGGACCCAAGTTGGCAGAGGCCTATTCTGCCTATCTTCGCCCATGCCAGAAGCAGCAAGATATCTTAAAGTTGACTCCTGGAACTTTCAAAGAGTTTTCCGCTTTAATACAAGATCCAGTTGACTTAGGAAATTTTAGAGTGTTGACCTTTGGTCGTGGTGATCCAGAGGACTTCAGTCTGAAAGGGTATGATATCGCTGCCAAAGCAGTTGTTGAACTGAATGACTACTCGTACCATCTGATATATGTGGGTGCACCTGATGGAAAACAAGAGGCAGTCAAAGAACGTTTGCTGCAGAGTGGTATTTCTAATCGTCAGCTGACAGTAAGAACGTTTTTGCAAGACAAAGAGAAGTTGAAAGAGTGTTTTTGTGAGGTTGATCTCTGTATCATGCCATCGCGGACGGAAGGGTTCGGTCTAACAGGGTTGGAAGCCTTATCAGCTGGTCTTCCTATTCTTGTAAGTGGAAACTCAGGGTTCGGAGACGCACTCTGCAGCGTACCATCGGGGAGATCTTTTGTGGTTGATTCTGATGACCCCAAGGTGTGGGCTGAGGCAATTGCTGGTATTCGTGTGAAAGAGAGATTAGAACGTCTTCAAGAGACTCAACTTCTTCGGACACATTACGAAGAGCAATTTAGCTGGGAGAAACAGTGTGACCGTCTTGTTGATAAGATGTGGAACAAAGTTTATGGTGCGGGTATGTCGATGATTATTAATAACGTCTTTCTGTAGACTTTTTTTTTATATCGTATCCCACTCTCTGCTGACATTGATGTGAAAACGCCACGAATTAAGCTTCTAAAACAGCGTGAAATAGGCTTTTCATTCATTTTTGTGTACAGCACCAATGTTTGCCAAATTGACAAGAGTGAGATAGGAAATAAAAGCAAAAGGAACCTTCAAAATCGATAGTATCAATCTCCATTTTCATTATCTTTCGTAAAGCGAGTATATTCCAGAATGGTAATGTACCCGTTGCACAAATCTCATATCCTATGATAGGGTCAAGATAAAAGGTATCTGCTCCGCTTGTTCACAATGCAATTATTGCTTACTTTGCAACATAAATATCTGTCATGATGAAAAAGAAAAAGCAATAATATAGAATGCTCAGTGGCTAGTCTAACCAATTACCCACTATTATTTAAGAGTGATAGTTTATTTCGCTACTTTTTCTCATTGTTGAATCGTCTTTCAAAGACCCTGACAGGGAACTCTTTGCCGTATTTCTCAATATATTAATTTTTATATTCCACTTGAAAGAATAGCCTTATTCTTTTAGTGACGATCGATTTTGGATCACTTTATGTTCTTATGAAATGTTTATCGACGCATTATCTTAAAAATAAGGAAAGATCTCGTTCGATCGAGGCTATTGCCTCCCTGTAGAGAGAGGGTATTGGGTCAATGTCTTTCACATCCCTAATTTGGGCGGGTATTGCTTCCCTGACAGAAAACTCATTGTTCATGTAGGAGTTTCACTCAGCCGCAATGCTGATGCCGAAAGAGATCCTGGTGGGGCGAAAACAAAAATCATACGTGGTAAATTTAAAGTACCGTCTAAGATGAAATAGATTTTCTCCGTGTCACAACTGAACCTTTTCCTTGAACTACATTGTATGATTCAGTTAAACCCACCACAAATTATTTCTCTGCTAGGGCTGCTGAGGCAAGTTATTCAGGATCTTCAGCAGATGCACCTCTTTGCAAGCAAGGTCAACAGCAACACTCACTTGACTGAAGAGTTAACGCAGATTGCTTTAGATAAGGGTTTCAGAATTTCTGACAGTCAAGGATCAGGAAACTGCATGTTTCATGCCTTGTTAGAACAACTAGAGACGGTCAAAGGAATCAAAATGCAACATGGCCATTTGAGACAATCTTTGGTTCAGTACCTCAGGGAAAACCCAAAGCTGGTGAGTCACTGTAAGCCTTAAAAGAAAGAGAACTAGTAGTGGATTAGCTGTTTTTTCTTTTGTGTTTAATTCTCCCCTTACATCTTCGAGTATTGTTTTAGGTTGGCCTGAAAAGTTTATTCTGTGTTCGCATATTCTCATGGATAGAGATAGGTACTTGAGCAGTGAGTTTATTTCCCCTAGAGCTGAATCGTTATAATCACCGCAAGATTGTATAAAGAGCTTGTATCTTGGATCTCAGTGCCAAGCAGTAGGCAACTTAGTTTCTCTCTTGAGAAAGAAATTAAATGGTATTCTTTTCCACTTTCTTGTCTGATCCAAGTGTACTGTATGTCTGGAGGAGTCATCCCAACTTAAAGAATTATTCCTTTTAGAATCGATCACCTGCCATCAGTTTAGCACGGATCTAAGAAAGACGTTGATAGTTTTTGAAGACCTTTCCACCGATGCAAAATATGTTAGAATAAAATAGAATATGAGCAGTTTTATTTACTACCTCCCTGAGATTTCCCTCGCGTGGTCGCATTTCAATAAATAATCATTTCTTAGTGGTATAATGGTAAACATTTGTAATAAGTTCTATGCACGGCTATGTGTCATCTTTCTTTACTTTAGTCTTTATTGAATATACAAGTAAAAATACATACCTATATTTACATGTTTAAATTATTAATTAAAAAGTTAGAAAGCGGAAGCATATTTAAAATACAGTCTATTAATATGACTAGCTTTGAAACTTTCTGTGTTGATACAAGGTGGTAGGCTTGTTTGAGTTCTCAAACCTTTGGATGATTCTTTAACTTTGGGCAGCAAATTGTACAGCGGATGAGTAGCCAGGCAGCTAATCCTCTTTGACACTGACCTATCTGTTTTCTCAAGCAAATCATATATAGCTATAGCATAGGATATAAAACTGCGTTTATGACATCTACGAAGGAACCGCTGCACAGTATTAATGGGCTTGCCAATGTGCTTGAAATTATGTTGATGCCAAACTGCAGCTGCCCATTTAGATTCTACAGGATGACATTAGGTGATTTTTGCCTTAGTTACTGCTGCTTGCCCACCAAGTTCAAAGTGTTTAAAAGGTACCACTGCTTTTTTCAGTAAGGAGGTTGATTTTTGTTTTGGAATTCAGGTCTTAGTTGTTTCTTTAACTGTCTCTTCTTACAGACAGATGGAACAGATCTATTTCACTTCGTCCATGGCCATGAAACATGGGCTGATTACCTAACATACATGGAACAAGATGGCTCGTGGGGAGACCACCTCATTCTCTGTGCAGCGGCAAATAGCTTTAAAACGTGCATTCATGTGGTCAGCAGTCTACAAAATGAAGTAGTCGTCAAGCCACATCGTCCTGTTAACGAAAGCAAGCCACTTGTGCTGGGCCATATCCATGAGGTACACTATGTCAGCCTTCAACCCATACAAGGTAAGAATGAAAATGCACAATGCACGTGCTGTTCAATATTAAAGCAATGAAGATCAATTAACATCCATAGCAACATTCGAAAACCTTATGTTTCCTGCGTAAAGCACTAGCTGAGTCGAAAGGTTGACCATCGAGTAGTCAACACTTCTCGAATCACAGCGTGGTTATTAAGTTGATCTTTGTCAGAGATAACCGTGAGAATGAACTAAGCTTTCCATTTCCTTGCTTGAAAAACAAACCAGCGCCTTAAGTAACTTGAAATGTACCATTGCCGTCGTTTCATAAGTCGTGCATATTATAAAACAAGCTCCAAGCTACATTCCTCGATGGTTTTTAGAACTCGTAGAAGTGATTCATGAAGATGATCAATTTACAGTTTGTTTCAAAAAGATGGCAAACGAAGAAATCGTGGGAAGCGAATTTGGTGTTCAGTCATCGGGTTCTTCAGGTATATCAGGGCTCGACACTAACTTTTTAACTTACTAAACCAAGTGGCTAGAGACAAACAGTAGATTTTACGACAATTTCAGTTTGTTTACTAGCTAAACTGGACAGTGGAAATCGAAAACGATTAGCCAAAACTGAATTTCTACTAGTCTGTGGCTAGTTGGCTACCGTCAGTGTAGAGCCCTGTATATTAAGAAAGGCTATTTGTATTTGAACAAGAGTCGCTCGGTAGGAGGACATTGCAAAGCATACATGCTAAAGTCAAAGTTATTTACAAGTCACACCTGTTGAATATGAAATCGACTTCATGTATTTGAGGTGCAGGGAATTGAAGGTATCGTTGTGGGAACACTTGCTTTCCACCATTGAGACCCGGTCGGGTTATATCCAAGACCTTGTTCGTCGAGCCCTCCGGATTTTTTCCTCCCTCCATATTTATTGCGATTTCCAATCTCTATGCGGAGAACCATCTCCTGGGAAACGTGAAATTTTTGTTCAATAATTTTCTTTTGTTTTATGGTTCCATTTACAGGCTGCAGTAAAGATTCTCAGAAGTAATGCTTACAAACAAGCAAAACCTTCCCGAAGAAACAGGACGCAATAAGGAAATAAGGAAAAACTGCGACGTTTGAGGAATTCTTCGACGAAATTCTATTTTAGCTGAAAAAATCAGCTTTAGATGAAGCAAAGATTCTTAGAAGTCACAGGTCCTTCAGTTTGGATGAGCTTAAGTCAATGAGTTGCCTTCAGGTTTTTGTGGTTTGACTGAAATTATGATGTAGAGTAATTCTAAACTGAGTGTAAAACTGAAGTAATTCGATATTGCTTTTGTTTTCCTTTATTTCGGTCTGTTTTGTCTAGAGACGCGTACAATGTGCTAAACAAATCAGACGCCGAACGAAAATGAATCGAGACTTGGTCGCCCACGTTTCCCCACATTTTTGGTAGTTTGCTTGTCTTTGTTTTGAAACCTCGTTGACTAATAATTACGTAATATTTCGTTAATATTGGCTTAGGTAATTACTTTGATTCGTTTTTAGAAATTTTCACGAAAACAACAGTTTTGTTTTTTAAATTCTAACACTATTTAGCTAAAAAGGAAACAGAGTAGTCATTCCCCCACTTCCTTTCCCTCCAACCCTTTCTCCGCTGACCCTATACTTGGAAATACTTCGTTCCCGGGAAATTTTACCTGTAAATATGTTATGATACAAATATGATCCTAATCAACCCCTCCCCATGAGAAATCAAGTACTCTGGAAGCAGCTGTTCTCTACATTCCTTGTCAAGAATAGAAAGTGACAGCAGAGGGTATCAGTACACTTATTTTGTTTTATATGTACGTGAAAGTTTTAGCCTAATTATAGGGATACAGCTAGTACAACCACATCAATTGAACTTTTCGATGATGAAAAGTTATTTTCTTCAAAATGCCTTCAATACAGTTGTTGTAGTCTGGAAGAATTTGCAGTTTATTTCCTTTGATAGATATTTTAGTATTTATCACCGTGAATAAATAACTTATCCATAGATTTTTTCACATTCCAGTAACACTCGTTATGTTTTAAGTAAGGGAATAGGGGTTATGTCATACATTTTGCTATATGACCCATTGGTAGGATAAACCGAATTAAACGTAGGACTTGCGTTGAATAAGAAAAAATTTATTTTTTTTGCAAGGGAACTTCAGCATCCTGAAACACTTAAGGTAACCGATAACTTGACCTGTAAAATCATTAAACGGATACCTCTCAAAGTAAAATCATGATTAAATTATAAAACAGACGTGTGTCGTCTTTGCATAAGATCACTACGGAAGAGTCTGTTCATTTTTTACGCGTCTAAAACTTGAAGAGGAGAAACACGATATCCCTGGAGATATCTAAAGATCACTACAACGTAACTTCAAATCCAAACCTGTGACGTATCACTTAAAGAGGAGTACCCCAATAAAAAATGTGTCCGATTAGAATCCCAGGAATTGTAAACTAAGCGAAAATGAGACCCTCATATCCAAAACATAAACATTTTGAATTTTCGTGGGACCGGGGGGCTGTTTATCACGCGCTACTGAGGAATCCAACATCTTTCTTTTTACAATCAACACATCCTGAAATTTTACTGCCTTTCTTCATATATTTACGTAACTTGTACAGGTAGCTTTGTTCCGTAGAAAAATGGGAAACAGTATTTGGTTGAAAGTTTTCGTTTATGGATTGCTAGAACGTTTTTCTTATTTTCAGAAATTTACGGAAATCACATTTTGCAAGTACGGTTCAATTTAGGGCGTTGTTGGATGAATTCACTACTAACCGCGTTTAAAAGATTACCACTGGACCAGGCGGACAATAGAATTGCATTTACTACTGCTACCAAAACGTGCCTTTTCCACTGCCATCGCCAAACAGCCATGACTGGCATGTTCTGATAACGTGTTTCAATCGCAAGAGACACACTTGTGAAAAACCACTCAATAACCAGTGGAACAGTAGTATAAATAACCAGCGACAGGATCAGGTTTGAAAAGGAATCGTTTAGTAAATAGATGAACTGATAGAAAAATAAAAAGCCGTTTACAGAAACTATGGCAATAGACTCAAACATCATGCTGATGATGGCGATGTCGGCCATGAGCCTCTCGCGGCGAGGGGTTCGAAAGCTTCCCCATGGAGCTGATTTTCTTTTCCAAAGCTGATGACAAAAATGATCGATAAGCACCATTGTGCTGCGCTCCACAACTTCCGTGATTCCGTGAATCACTCCAAGCACTACGATGTAGAGCAAACCGTCAAGTTCAGCTTGTAAAAGTCGACACACGACGGCGGCACCAAAATACAATGGCACCAATAAGACATAAGAATATCCTGGATGAGTGATGTTCCATAACTGCTGAACAGAAATTCGCGAAAGAACTTTCGCTATAACCCCAATGAGAGGAGCAAAAATTGCAATTAGTAATTTTCCATTCCCTTTTTGCTTTTGATAAGCTGGGTAGACGAAATAGATGGCAACAAAGGCGATTGTGTATGTCAAAAATCCTGGCAGCATTAGTTTACAAAGGTGTATGATCATTTTTTTTCCGGATCTTACTCCAAAGCTCTTAGCAAGATACCACAGCTGAAGAAAAGGTCCCATGGCAATGAATAGGTATATTGGAATTCTATATAAAGGAGAGAGCCAGGCATAAGGCTTATTAACGGCTTGCAGAATAACACAGTAAAGTGCATGTAAGCAGTACATTGCAAAAGATATGAGAAAGAGCATTTTTTTAAGACCATGTAGTTGGTGTCGGCGGAAAAGAAATAAAGTATTGCAAAATAAACCGAAATGGAAAATGAGAGAAACAGTTAGATCCCAAACTGTAATAATCCACTGCATGCTTTCCGTGATAAACCTCTCTGGGACAAACGCGCAGCTAAGCAAGGTTTTGTACATGAAATAAGAGAACAGCAAGTATATTGCACCTATAACAGAAGCAGTTATAAGCGATATTAGAGCTCCAATGTACATTGATTTACAAATTGTCTTCATAAAGGATGGTCTTAATTGCTTCCAGGCCATCGCTCTTTCCTCGGGCTTTTCATCTTGGATTTCTTCGTGTTCCTCCACAGAACATGCGTTTATGAGCCTCACATTTATACCTCTAACTGCCAGGTAATGGTAATGGTAATGGTTCGTGCTTGAGGTCTCTTCGTTGCTGTATTCTTGGTAAATAAGCTCGTCAACGGGACGGTAGTACCATTCTCGTCCCGTGCTTTCTAAAGGATTTAAGCCAAAGGACTCGATAGTAAACTCTGGTTCCTCTGGGTGATAGTGTTCCATAACACTCCGTGTGAAAGAAAATGCTATCTTTCCAAACACTTCTATCAGAATACTTCCTGCCATGCTGAGAATACCAAACTTTTGAGAGCATACAAAGAAATCTGTCCAGAGAGCAGCTAAATCCCCCAGGAATTAATGAATTTTTTTTATAGAAATGTAACACTATTGTGGTTTGTTATTCAGCGGTGGATTTCCAAGCTGAAAAAGATACAGTTTCTTTCCGAGGCATAATCTATTGTTCTTAAACTTTTCTTCCACGAGGCCGGATGTAGTTGGTCGCAGTTTGTTTCAGAATTTTCAGACAATGCACTTCCTTTAAATTGTTTGTAGTGCACAACTGTTGAAAATGAATTTCTACGTCAAAAGATAGCCATAAGAATCTTCTCATTAAAAGATAGATTGTTTTTCAATTCCCAAGTTGTAATGAACATGAGGTTGTTTGAGGAATCGGTTTCACTTGGGAAGAAATCAATGAACTCGTAATGTCATATTGCCATTTCAAGGCAAATTTATCTTGTAAGCTTCTGAGGCTTGAACAATCATAAATAATAGCTGGATTTGTAACACTTCTTTGGCACATGTTTTTTATTTGTGAATCAAAATTCGTAGAGAGCTTAAACAAGACCGAAAATGACTCCTAGTAAGTAACCGCAGAATATTAATCAACAAACCATATTCCACATAACGGGGTCTCTAAACCAGTGATTTAACAAGGGTCTGACTGTAAACCCTTTTTCTTGTAAAGTTTTAGTAAATCTTTCTTTCGTATACTTAATGTCTCAGTGCCTTTGTGACGTTCGTTACGGTCATTCCCGAGTGTCCTAATTTATGGCAGGAAGTATTCTGATAGAAGTGTTAGAGAAGATATTAGTTTCGTTTATATGGAGTGTTATGGAACATTGCAACCCAGAAGAACCAGCATTCACTATCGAGTCATTTGGATTCAATCCTTTAGAAAACACAGGGCGAGAATGGTACCACCCTCCAGTCGGCGAGCTTATTTACAAAGAATACGGCAATGAAGAGAGCAGAAGCACGTACTATATCGCAGGAAGAGCTATAAATGTGAGGCTTATAAATGCATGTTCTCTTGAGGAGCTGGAAGAATTGCAAGGTGATTTTTCGGAGGATAGAGCGATGGCTTGGAAGCGAGTAAGACCTTCCTTTCTGAGAACAGTTTGTAAATCAATGTACATCGGGGCATCCATTTCGCTTTTCACCGCTACAATTGTAAGTGCTGTATACATCGTTTTCTCTTATCTTTCTTACAAAACCATCAGTGCCTGCGCATTTGTTCCAGTAAGGTTAGTTCCAATGAACGTGAAGTGGATAACGACAGTTTACGATGTTATTTTAAGTAACGTCTTTTATTTCTGGATGTTTTGGAATATGTTGTTCCTTTTCCGCCGGCAGGGTTTAAGAATGAACTTGTTTCTTGTCAGCTGTATTATGTACTTGTTTCATGTACTTTACTGCATAGCTCTACAAGCCGTTGGAAAGCCTTACGAAGAGTCTTTTTTACTCTACATTCCATTGTACGTGTTCTTTGCTATCGGTCCCTGTCTACAATTCTCTTATATCGCATGGAACTTAAGGAGAGGATCAAGAAAACAAATTGCAATTCTTGTTTTTAAACTTAAGCCGCCTGGCTGTTTGTCATGCTCATTGGCCTTTGTTGTGATTTTCTTCATCTACCCAGCCTACAACAGACAAAAAGAAAGCCACGGCAAATTATTAATTGCAATCTTTGCTCCCTTCATTGGTGTGATTACTAAAGTTATTTCTCGAATATCTGTTCAACAACTATGGAACATCACTCTTCCGGGATATTCCTATGTTCTTCTAGTGCCAACGTATTTTGGTGCTGCCGTTGTGACTCGAGGTTTACAAGCGGAGCTTGACACTTTGGTTTACATAGCTACTCTTGGAGTAATTCATGGCTTTGCAGAGGTCGTGGAACGTAGTACCATGATGGTTGTCGACCACTTTTGCTATCGGCTTTGGAAAAGAACTTCAGCTTCCTGGGGAAGCTTTCAAACTTCTCGCCGCGAGAGACTAATGGCAGACACTGCTATCATGAGCATGATGTTTGAGTCTGCTGCCATAATATCTGTCAACGGCTTGTTATTATTTTATCAGCTTATTTACCTACAAAGCGATTCCTTTTCAAATTTGCTAGTGTCGTTTGCCATTTATACTTCAGTTCCACTGGTGATAGAATGGTTTTTCACCAGTGTGTCTCTTGCGATTGAAACACGTTATCAAAACATGCCGGTCATGGCTGTTTGGCGAAAACAGTGGAAGAGACACTTCTTGGTGGCTTTCTTAAATGCGATTCCACTAGCTACGTGGTCCAGCGGTAACCTATTAAGCACAATACACGATCACTTTAGCAAGGATCTGCCACCTTTATCTAATCTTTCTTGTAAAATCCCCTTTTCTTAAAATTGGAGATGTTTGACAACCCAAGGTTTCCAATTAGTCCTGGACAGATTAGAGAGCTGCTGGTTGGATTCATTGTATGATTTTAATAAAAGTTTCCAACCAGTCATTCAGCAACTAAAAATTCAGCAACCTGAGCAACTAAAAATTCATTTTAATCTATGTTTTTTTTTGTACCTGCTACGCCTATGGTCGAAAAGTTGCGACCTACATCTCCATATAAAGGCAAGCACTCGAGGGAAATAAGTAACTGGTAGAGTATCAAAGTTCTGTTAAGTGATATTTGTCAAAAAAGACTATGAAGGAAAGCCAAATAAAAGAGAAACACTTTCCTTTCGTTTTTTTCCCCTTTTTTCCCTTCTAGATCATGAAACGCCTTGGAAGGAAATTTTCTGGAGCACTCAGTTCAACTGGGCTGAAACTTTAACGAAACTGAAACGGGAGTGCTTTATTCATACAGTACAGCAAAAAGTTAGAGAAAGATTTTTTTTGTCTCGTCTCTGTATTATCCTGTTCACATATACGACGCTTTCATCGACATTGCCTATCGACCTTATCGCAGCTGTATGCAGGAAGCGTGTTAAACATGGTTCCGATAATTGCTTTACTCCTCGTGGAGTCTCTGTGGCTTAATGGTAAGACATCGGAGCGACGAATCTGAAGGCATGACATTCGATTCCTCTTGGAGACTAATACCTTTATTTTGTCTTATACTCGAGACAAGACTAATGAAAATCTTTTCCACATTCTTTCAAATGCAATTCGCCTCTATTTTTTTATCTATTATCAGGTGTAAGTATCAGGACTAACCCAGCTCAATGCGCAGTGAGGCCGGTCACTCGAACAATAACGAGTAACTCGGTGCCCACGTTGCTTTCTACTTACGTGATAGAGTGACAGTGCTTTTAATACATTTTGCATACTTTTAGTGATGGTTTTCCCTCATTAGAGAATAACAGTGCTTTAATTTCTTTCGGTTTTTTTTTCTTTCAACAGTAATTTTGCGTTCTTTTTTTAACTCCCTTCATACTAGAAGAGGGAACGACTTTTCAATTATTCATGCAATTTTTAAATTGAGGCCTTAAATACGGGTTTATTTACCTCGGAGATCTACTTCTTTTAACAATATCAGTGTTTCAAATGAGCTATTTCAGGTTTCAGAGTAATTTCTTGGACAGATATCTCTTCCTAGAATTCATTTGCTGTGAGTTTTTTTTCGTGTCACATTCCCATGCCAATCACTCATAATACCTTTCATTTAGCTTGATTATTGCTTAGCTAACTGAGCATGCAAACTGAACTCCGAGCCAAATCTGTGACGTAGCAGCCGATTATTGGCTGCAAATATTAATCCATATTCATCAGAAGTTACAAAATTTTCGGCAAACCACACTGTTAGTCGTACTTTAAAGACGTGCTGAACTTTTTGTTAAACATGACATTGGAAGAAGACATTGGACCTGAAAAGAAGAACAACGAAAGCAGGGAAGCTTTGTCCTTGGAAAATATCGCTTTAAACAGCTTCAGAGATCTTAGCGAGTCGTACTATCTCAATTCAACGAAATAGCGCGAATCGGTTACTCGGTCTTAGCGGCTCTTCGACTCGAAATTCGACCGAATTAGGGTGTTGGCTTTGAGAAAACCAGAAATTGTAATTTTGAAATATTTTGAGTTAAACGCTCGAATAAAAATGTTTTGGTTGCTCAATCTTTTGGGACTCCATTTTGTATTTGAGTGCTGCCACGTGGAGGCATGGCTCCTCTACTCAAATAATAATGTAATAACACTTAATAATTTTTGGTATCCTCCCTTTTTCTATAATGTTGTTAAAAGGTAAAGGAATTATACAGAATTTTTAAGTTAACGACCTCATGGAGTAAGCATTTCCCCATCACATTTATATTTTGTACTTTTAGGAGGAGCAGTGTTGTTAGAGGGGTGGAAGAACAAAGATCCTGGTCAAGGGAAGACTTTGAAATTGCTCAGGAATTTAATGGAAACTGCAAAGATAAGAATCTTGGAACATTTTTGTAATCCTAGCAAAAATGGTGGCCCTTTATATGTGTAATTAATGTACGAAGTCTTCGTTCTTTCACCAATTGTCTTGGAAGAGTTTTAAACAGATTACATGATAAGTGAGTAATTCCCAATTGGCCACCATTTTTGGAATAGTTTACTGTGTTACTGATTGTTATGCAGACCCTGAGAGATTAATTGACTTATTAGTCTCCCTCGCATCCGTTTTTTTGGATGTCACGCAACGCTCCCCCAAAAGAACGGCTGCTGACAACCGAACTACATTCCTTTCTGATTGTCCTTGCGGTTTGTTCGCGGTCTATTGAACAGACCAATCACATACCAGAAAATCTGAATGACGTAAGGTTTCACGCGAAAATGTGGATGTGGCAGATGATCCAGCTATCATGTCGGCAGAATCACTGAAGAAATTTGTCAGTAAGAGCTCAAAATGTTTCACATGTTCATCGTTGTGCCCTGGTAAAGATAGAGTATATATTCTCACAATTTCGTTGAAATTATAGAATCAACGCTTAACATAGACGTCAACTGCTACGCCAACGACACGAACGCTAGATTGTTTGAGCGGTTGTTAGAGTTTCAGCGAGCAACTGAGAAAGTAGAAGCTAAAAACTGAACTGAAACTCTTTTTACGCACTACTTCAAGAGGTTACTACAGATTATAAAAGTCAGAATATATAAGAAACAGTAAATTACATCAATAATCAAAACGAAATACAAGACGCCTTTCAATCGAGGCCAAGGGCTAAACGCTTGCTTCGACCTACAGATGGAGATCAGGAGGAAAAAAGCGCGTTCTTGCCGTCAACAAACCGGGCGAAGGCTTCGAGAACACTGCAATTTAGGTCGGCCAACGTCTCCTACACTACTTGTACTTCTTCATTTGCCAGTCCGCTGCAAGCTGGAGCGAACCCGATTAGTTCTGTTCGTGGCTTCTTATCACCGGTACAGGAAATCGGCCCAAATGATCGAGTGTTTCCGCACGTTCGTACAACGCAACAACAATAACAATAATATGACCACTTTCATCGGTAACATGGTCAAACACGAGCGGGAGTGCTCGATATATTAACGATTTCCAGGATCCTGTAGGCAGCTTGACAAAAAATTTTTTTTTCTCGACTAAAACTTTTCTAATTGCAAGCTTCTGGTGAGCATTAAGCTCGAAAATTTTGAACTTTGACGACGCTTTGCGAAAAGCTCCTTCAAGCACCGCCATTTGTCTTGTGTTTTCCACATGAGGATCGCGATAGAAAACGATATCTGATTGGAGGAGTCTTAAAAGGTGAGTCTGGCGCGAAAAGGTTCCTAAAAATGGAACCCGAGCTGTGATTGGCCAATTCGGAGAAAGGAATGTAGTTCGGTTGTCAGCAGCCGTTCTTTTGGGGGAGCGTTGCGTGACATCCAAAAAAACGGATGCGAGGGAGACTATTGACTTATAGGACCTATCAGCTATCATTTGGTGTAATTTATCTATAAGATAATCTCGTTGCATCGAGAAGGAAACTGAAATAACCGGACACTAATATAATCCTAGCTACGAAATGCGGCACAGTCGACCAATGAATTTCGAAGCTCTGATCGCTCACTTTTTTGGGTTTGTTTAACAGTTAGTATTATTGTTATATCCTAGTTGATGTTGCAAAGAAGTGATATGAGGGTGGCACTCACAACTTACTTCGGCCGGAGAAAGATCGAATGAAACTCAAAATTGAACTGAATCTTTTGACGAGTTGACTGACTCCGCTGATTCATTTACGTCAAAAATCACATTGCTGAACACCATCGACTTAGCGCTTCTCTAACGACTGACTTTAAAATATAAGCTAGTTTACTAAGTAAAGAGGACTCCTCACAACAGATGGCACCTTACAGACAACTTAAAAACACCAACACGGTCACCAATGGACTAAACAGAACAAACTAACATTTCCGATATACAAAAACTTACTTATCAAAGGATGAACGCCATATGAGTCTATCAGCCATTTTAATGCAAAACTGGCCAATCAGCTCTACGAACCAACGTTGTAACGTTCGGCTTCGAAACAATTATTTACTCGACTCTGATGACGTCTGCTCAGGCCAGTGAAGCCTTTTCAGGACTACCCTCAGGACTACCCTCAGGACTACCCTCAGGACTACCCTCAGGCAAAAGATCGAACTACTTCGTTGACAACTGAATGATACCACGTAAAGAAGTTGGCCAAAAAGATATTAATTCATTGAAAATTTATTCTCGGCAGGAACTTTTAAACTGGAAATTTAGGGAATCCTATTGAAAAAAGAAGTACTCGTTTTTCATGCACGAAGCAAGAATTCAATACAATGCCACCTTTGATTATATACATTTCTTTGTACCATTAACTGAGTCGTTTTCCGTTTGAAGTAGTATGTTTTTAAAACCCTAATGCCTGGTCTCTTCGATAAACTGATAAAGTTGAAAATTACCTTTACACAAATCAGTTTCTATTGACTCCTGTTTACGACGGAGAAATACAGATCATGACTCGAAAGAGTTCATTCGTAATAAATGAGTGTTGAATTGTTTCACAAGTCGTTGAAAAATAGCTAACATATTGAACGAAAATCAACTTGAACGTGCGTGCAAAATTATTCACCAGTAAGCAGTAAATAGGTGTATTGGCGAAGATTCGGTGTTATAAAAGACCATCACTGTCTCACACGAAAACTATACGTTATTATTTGTTCATCACGGCAAAACAAATCCAGCTTGCACTTATGGGCCGCTGTACATGTATTTCCCACCTTCACACGTCGAAAAAATCGTTTTTCTTTTATTAAACTAATTTGAACTCAGACATTTTACCTAATGTTTCAAAAAGCAAATCGAAATCAAATAATGGTTGATAAATCAGGAGGGTGTCGTAATCTCCTACCTGAGCGAGTTTTCGCGGCAACGGCTCATCTTCAAATTATTTGTATTTTGTTTACATGGCAGAATGACAAAATTCCGCACACAGTCGAAGCTTATGAAAATATCTTTGCTCGTGGAAAAAATCAAAAGCAGTTATTCAAAAAGTCTATGGGTACAAAAAAAAGAAATGGAAATAAAAAACAGGCCCAGAAAAGGAAAGGAAAAATCCTTGGTCAAAGCAACTCACTCGTTGAACGTGTCTAGAATTGTTTTGTTCGAGGGCCTGCAAGGTCACGCTTGCAGTTTTTATTATGAGGTAGTTTTTCTTTGGTCCTTGTAAAGACATGATGACCATATGGCTTAATTCAGATTTGTGCTCGGATTTTGCAGTAATGCTTTTCAAAAAAGAAAAGAAAGCGAAAAAAAAAAACGCTCACGAGGCTATTCTCGGTTCACAGGACACTGCGACATTTGCCCTCTTAAGGGGGGTAAATGCAAATGATAAGAAAACAAGGCCTTTTGTATTTAAAGTTCACCTCACTTTCACTTGATAGGCAAGGGTCTCTGCTGCCTCGACAGGTTCTAAGGTTGCCTCTTCGTCGTCATCTTCGTAGTTATCGTCTGCATATGGTGGTACCAATGCTCGTCTGAGGGAATCCTCAAATTCTTGAGCTATTTCTTGAATTTCATTGCGTCTCCACTGATATCTTGTATGTGGTTTCCGTGATTGTTACACTGAGTTTCATCCCAGCATACAAGTCTGCTGATCCATACACTTTTCTCACTTTCGCTCTCTCGTCAAAAAAAATTTTCAGTTCGCAGGCTGTCAAAAGTTTCTTGAGTTGATCAGGCAGCTCTTCTGGGCATGCCGAGACAGCAACTTTGGAAGTATGAGAAAAGGGGAAATTTTTACACTGGCTCTCCATCAGGTGCTCAGTTACTAGCTCTCGAATTGCTTCTTCCCTTTACCTTTTTGAAAGTCCATATATGTACATACTGCTCTATTCCTTTTCAACTATCCTTTTCAACACTGAATTGCTTAGATTTTGTGATTCACGAGGAGACCTTGGCGACAACGGGTCTGCAAGAGAGCTTTTGCCTGGCTCTTTAGACTGAATGGAAGCACTAACTTTGCTTGACACAGTTTCCAACTCTAACGAAACAGTATAATCTGTGCGTCCCTTTAAGAAATGCATAAATGCCGCCCATGTGGTTTCACACAATTGGACTTTAAGATCATTGTGGAGATAGAAAAATTGAACATTCTTACGACATGAGAGCCCACAGGCTTCTAAAATTTTGCCTTTAAAGGCAGCAAACGAGGCAGCACAGCTCGAGGTCAAGGAAAAAAGGACAGGAATTCGACTATCATTCTTATCTATCCTTACATGGGAAGTGAAAATGACGTCTTGTTCTCGGGCTCTTCGCTTAAGGAGACGTTCTGTGCCTTTCGGTAATTTCCTGCGGTTTTTCGTTGTCCTTTTCTTTCTGACTATCTTGCGTTTTGTAATCTGATTCTTCTTGCGCCTTTTCGTTTCAATCGTGTCACATGTGTCGGAAGAATCCCACCAATCTTCACCATGTTTCCGTTTCTTCCTCCGTTTAGCTTGCTTTCAATACTCGTTACTGGCCTCGGAGGAAAACGAGGAAGATCGAGAAGTTAATTCACTGCTTGTGTTGGTATCAGGAGCATGTTCAGAAACTCCACATTTATCCGACCCATCCGCCATTTTCCTTCACGAGCCGGTCACTGATCAGAGCCCGCACGATTTTGGCCAGCGGGAACCAATAGAAAGAGACAAACTGCGCATGTTTCTTGAGAGCGCTTCCCAAACCCGCAATCCTTTTGTACAACAGAATAAGACTTGTAATGCCCGACCCTTTAAAAAGCTCTCATATAACAGAAACAAGAACGGAACTCCAAACTTGTGACTTTTTCTTGCAGGGGAGCACGCCTCACCAGGGAAACCAAACTTCTACACCAGGGAGGAAAGATATTTACCAGGGAGTTTTTAAAAAACCACCAGGTGCCAGGGAGGTCAAAATTCCACCGGGGAAGGCAAAATAACTCACCAGGTCTGTGACAGAGGGTTGTTCAAAGTGTATGACACTTACGTGATCTTTGTTTAGCTTTTTCTGTTCTTCTATCACGTTGAACGTGTTCAAAAAGTATCACTACCTCTTTCATCGTAAAGAGATTGATTTTTCGTGGAATTTTAGTCTTAATTGCTTCCTTAAATGTCTCTCCTTACAGCCGGATGAAACAGATTTTTTCCACTTTCTCCGTGGACATAGGGCTGATTACCTAACATATAAGGAACAAGTTGACGCTTGGGGTGACCACCTCATTGTTTGTGCAGCAGTATGACAGGACGGAAAATGCGTGCACTGTAAGTACCTTCTGTTGTCCCCATACAAAGTCTTAGAAAACTTTTCTAAGGCTTTGTATGGGACAACGGGAGGTAGTTACAGTGCACACATTTTCCGTCCTGTCATGGAATTGCTCGAAAACGTGCATTCATGTGGTCAGCAGTCTAGACAATGATGTGATCATCGGGCCACATTGTGCCGTTGACGACATCAAGCCCCTAGTGCTGGGACATATTCATCAGGTACACTATGTAAGTCTTCAACCCATGCAAGGCAAGTAAGGAAAAGTACACGAGGGACCCGAGCTTTTTAAAGTACTTGAAAGTGTTAAAGATCAATTGACATCCGTGGCGAAGTTCGAAAACTTTATGTTTCCTGTATTCAACTGTACCCTTTGTCATAGAATTTTTTTGCTTTTGTATTCCACGATGGTTTTTAGAAATAGTAACAGTGTTACTTCGAGACGATTTATTCTAGTTTTTTGTAAAAAGATGGATGAAAATGTTGCAAAATCAAACTATGAATTCATTTATCTGCCTTTTAAGCTATATGAAGCTCAGCTGATTTTTGAACAAGACCAAATCGCTTGGCAGGAGAACATTGAATAGCATACAAGCTTACGTAGAGGGTTCCCAATAGGTTTTTCAGGATCCGGGATTTGGCTTATTTGAAGGCCGGGATTCGAGATTTTGAAGGAAAAGGGAGACGAGATTCGGGATTGTATTTATGACCGGGACACGGGATTTGGCGATTTTAACAGGCGTGAATCGGGAAATGTCGCTTTAAAGAAACCGTGATTCGGGAATTCCAGATTCTGCAATATATGCAAAGAAAATCAAGTTGTCATCTTAGCTAGCTCATCTTATTAACGTCGGAAATGGTCGGAAATGGTCGGAAATAGCCGAACAATGACCTAGTCGACATCCACGTTTTCCACGACCCTATCACGCTGCTCTGTGACCCCTATGGTGATCTGTGGTCAATTTTCGTGAAACTTGGACATCTTAGCCGTAATGAGAATCCAAATTTGACAAAGTCTTTGTGACCTTTGTTATTTGTTGACCGTGATATTTCTAGTGTCAAGTTTGTACAGATCCTGATCGGTCCGCGCGGGATGTTCGACGCGAGGGAGACTAGCTAAGTTATTCGTTTGCGTAGTTTAAAGCGCCTTAGTGATGTCGGTTAACATCGACAATGATGTTGTCGATGTTATTAGTAGCCTGCGAAGCAAGCCTTGAGGGAAAGGAGGGGGGATTGGGGGGAGCGGAATGTGCGGAGGGGAGAGGGAGGGCTTGCCACAGACCCCACTAGCTAACGAAACGCCCCCTATTTTCATCTTTATATCGTCTTGTCCAGGCCTGCGTCTTGTCTATGTCAATCAGCGCCTCTTAAAATTAACCAGTCAGAAAGCGCCGTTAACGAGAGCTCAGTGAACCATGGAAACTGTCAAAACAACAGCTAAAACGATCTAAAACTGCGATCTTCGGTAGCTTTTCAAAACCAGCAAGATCTTCACGAAGAATCAGAAGGCAACAAGTAGAAGAAAAAACTGCAACTTCTGGGGAAGTTTTTCTTAAGCAGCTATATTTAATTTTTGAAGTAAACGTAGGCTTAAGATGAAACATAGGAAACGAAGCATTAAAAAAAATCAATGTTGCAACAGATCCCCGCCTGGGTATGCTGCTGGCGAACAGTTTGTAGAAAGAAACTCAAGTGGTTGGCTTCATTCCCACGACGATAACGCGCGTGACTAAAATTAAGTGTGATTGATTCTTTTTTTGGTACTGAGTGATATGATTAATAAGAAACCATTGTGCCTGAAGGATGGCTGCGCTGTCGCGTTGTTAACCTGATCAATTGCCTTTTGTTATGCAAAATTTGCCAGTATCAAAGAAGAAATCGAGAAGTTTCCTATATATGTATAGGAAATTGCAGAGAAAAGGGTTCCGTACTTGAAAAAAAAAAAAAAAAAAAAAAAAAAAAACAGAAATGAGGTCTGTCGCCATCCAAGGCACTTCTGAGGCAACGGTTTCACTATCTGCTTTGCCGCAAGTAACACGTTCAAAAGATCCATGCCCACCATAACCAAGTCTCGGTTGCTTCAAGAAGACTCTTCTAATGTAAACAGAGGTAATCCTTTCATATTTATCTTTGGATCCTGCAACACACTAGTGTCCTCTCGCAGCCGTTCTTTGTCTCGGGATCCCTCTGTCTCCCTCTCCATAAACGGCTGCTCGTGTTGACCAAACATTCAATTCCAGCCGATTGACCAATCAGAGTGCCGCCTTCCGAAATCTGCAAGGCTCATTACATCACCTCGCCAATGCTTTTCAAAATGGCGGACATGAGCGAAGCTTTCAGCGTTGTCTGTGATTTGTTCAAAATTTCCGATTTAAATGAACATCAAAAAGTTGCAATTACAAAACTGGTTGCAGAGAAGCAGAACGTCTTTGTAAGTCTTCCAAATGGCCTCGATAAATCTTTAATTTTTCAAAGTTTGCCGTTAGTGTTAGACTCTTTGACTAAAGAATCGGGTCACATTGTCATTGTTTTACCGCCTCTGCTGACACTTATCGACGACCAGATACAAAATTTTAGAGCATTAGGGATGTACTATGTAAGTCTCAGTCATCTTGAGACCGATAAAGAAACATCAGACGTGGAGAAGGGCTTGTTTCAAGTTGTTTACGCTACTCCCAAAGCAATTCTAAAGAGCAAGAGGTGGCGACAAATTTGCATACTAACCCGTCTGAACTCTGTGCGATTGCTATTGATGAAGCTCATGTCATCAAACAGTGGTAAGTATATAGAAAATGAATTGTCTGAAGTTGATTTTAGGGCGAGAGTTTGTTGTGTCTTTTTGGCCCTCATTAGTATTCTTAATATAAACACGTCGTATAACTTATGTTATACCCAGATCGGGTAAGGTAACGAATCGGACCTTATAGAAAGACTCTGCCTCGCTGGTACTTTCGCTTGACTCCAAACTTCAACTCGTCGATCTCCACTGTTTTTACTACACCTCCGATCTTCATGTCAGCGTTCATAATTTTCGTCGAACATACCGTTCGTAAGTCGCTCAGCGCATGGATCACTGTAGGCTTTGAAAGGCTAGTCAGTCTGGCGATGTTACTTCCAGAAGCCTTGATAGCCCACAGGAACATTAGATGAAGCCACGTACTCAGCGGGATGTTGGAACCTTCGAAAAACCAGGTTCGAAAAGCCAGGTTCGACAGCGGCTGTTTGTACAGCATCGGTGGTGTGTCGGTAGTGTGTCGGCCGACGCGTCGGTTGGATCAGATTCGTTACCTTTACCCCCAGATCTTGTCTCTAAAACATGCTAAAATCTTTGCAAATTGTGATTTACTTATACTATTCTTAATTTCAGGAGGACTTCTATTGCCTCTAAATTGGCTCCTTTTCGGAAATGCTATGGAAGATCTAGTTGAGATCTCTAGCTCCTCTGGTTAACATTCTCGCTGTTGCCGCTACTGCGACAAAGGACACCCAAGATACGACAATAGATGTATTACAGATGAAAGCACCTTATGAAATCTAGGAGAGTCCTGAGAAAACCAATATAACATATGTCGTCGACGCCATTTCACCTGACACAAATATATCGAAGTGTTTTGAAGGGATTGTAGATGAAGTGAAAAGGAAAGGAAGCAGAGAGGGAGGGAGGCACAGGGATCTCGAGACAAAGAACGGCCGCGAGAGGAGACCAGCAACACACTAAATACTCCTTTTTATACCGTCTATACTTAACTTCAATTAGCGGAGAACTTTAATTTGTAAGTGAGAGCAGTCGTAACTTGCAACAGCCCGCGCATTGTAATGCTACGTGAAAGCCTTTGAAATACGATTCTTCTCTCTTTGTTCATTTACTCGAGAAACGGAGACCGCGAAATATCTTTGGTGAAGGTCACCTGGAGATGAAATGGAGTTTTGGTTCGCATGTTTGTGCCGAAGCGCTAATTATGAGAGCCTTCACGCATGTTAGCGTTGTCTCATTCGCATGGGGGACAACCTCGTTCCCAGGGCTTTTCCCTTTTTGAATATTTGGGCGGGCGGGAAAACGAGAACTCATCAGCCTATGCCAGGGCCTTTTCTTGCCCGCCAAAATATTCAAAAAGGGAAAAGCCCTGGGAACGAGGTTGATGGGGGGATAGAGAGCGTGTTGCGTGACGAGACCAAACAGCCAGCTGCGAATGAAGACTACAGTAAGCGTGGCACCAGTGCAGCTTGTTTCTGCATAAAATTGTTCAGACAACAGACTTCAAAAGTATCTGTACCTGAATTTTCTTCATATAAATCGAAACGTCGTTCTACTCCCTATCGAACGGTATTTTGGTTGTAAACTTTGAAATTTAATGCTTTTTTTAACACGGGCTTCCGAAGGAGACGCCCGAGGTAAAAATTGGGCTTTGTTTGTTGGTTTGTTTGTTTTTTTTGCGTTCAGTCACAAAACGCAGTTCTATTACGGCGCATGCGTAAAAATGTAACCGCATGCATAGCATGAACCCTAGAGCGCATGGTTTAAAACGAGAAAGCAATGGCCGCCTTCATGGACAATTCCTTGCTTGATGTACCCGAAAGAGATTCGATGGCTATTACGCCCAATGTATATACAAAAGTCACACACCGCTCACGGTAGAACCGCACCAAAACTTGTGGAGCGATTTGGGAACGGGTCGTTCCGCGAACTTTACGAGAGATCAATTTACGATCGATCCTTTACGAGTGAACCTTTATCGAGAAATATCAAGCGAAACCTGCTATACCAAACGAGTTATGTCATATTATGTTTACATATAAACACAACCGTGTATTTAGACTAGGTTTACACCAGAGGAAATTGTTCCGGATTCGTGATGAATCCGAAACGTTTTAATAACGGATTGATTTGGCCGTTTACACGAAAGTGGACGAATCCGAAATAAAAACGCCCCGGTTTGGTCGTGTCTCTGGAGATTTTGAATCCGGAATTTAAAGTGGGAACTTTCAATCCGATAACTTTTGAATCGGGAAGTTTTGTCGTGTAACCGCTTTTTTTCTCGAATCCGGATATTATCTCCGCCGGCAATCTTTTGAGTTTGCGGTGAAACCAAAATCGGGGATCTGGTGCTAACATTGCTGGCGGTCTCCAGTTGCCAAATCTTGTTGCAGGTTCAGGCGATAAATGCTATCTTGTGTACCGCAGTATTTCTGATGAAACACAAATTATTATTGCAAGGAAGTTTAACGTCAGCCACACTTAATCGCCGACGACGTAGATGGCTTGGCATCTGTCCAACTCAAATTTGCCTCGGTGGCATCTGGATCTATTCTAGCCTTTTTTGGGGGAGGCATTTTCACTTTGTCGATCAAACGACGATACAAAACAGTCTGGGCTTGGTAACCATTCCATTTCCAATGTTCCCGGAGTTGTCTTTGTGTGTAAACGATCGGTAATCCGAATATCCTCTCAGTGTAAACGCCTTCGAATCCGAATACTCCAAAATTGATGAATCCGGAAACATTTACGAATCCGGAAAACTCTCCTCTAGTATAAACCTAGTCTTAGACGTGATCGGGAACCCAGTAGAATACCAGAAGCTACTATGAAACGTCTCAGAAGAAAGGGAAGAAAATGGCTATCTTTAAAATAAGGAATGGGGAATGAGGGAATGGGGAATGAGAGAATGGAAGATGAGGGAACGAGGAATGAGGGAATGGGGAATGAGGGAATGAGGGAATGGGAAAATGAGGGAACGAGGAATAGGAAATGAGGGAATGGGGAATGAGGGAATGGGGAATGAAGAACGAGGGAATGAGGGAATGGTAATGAGGGAATGGGGAATGAGGGAATAGGGAATGGGGGAAGCGGGAATGAGGAATAGGTAATGGGGAATGGGAAATCTTTAAAATGGGAAATATTTAAAATGAGGAATCTGTAAAAGCGGGAATCTTTGAAATGGGGAATCTTTAAAAGCGGGAATCTTTAAAACGTGGAATCTTTCAAAACGGGAATCTCTAAAAGCGGGAATCTTTAAAACGAGGAATCTTTAAAAGTGGGAATCTTTAAAAGCGGGAATCTTTAAAAGTGGGAATCTTCAAAATGAGGAATCTTTAATTAAAAGCGGGAATCTTTAAAACGGGGAATCTTTAAAAGCGGCAATCTTTAAAACGGGGAATTTTTAAAAGCGGCAATCTTTAAAAGCGGGAATCTTTAAAAGCGGGAATCTTTAAAATGGGGAATCTTTAAAAGCAGGAATCTTTAAAAGCGAGAATATTTAAAATGAGGAATCTTTAGAAGCGTGAAATGAAATCGACTAAGTGAATGAGTGGTCTGCGGAGAAGGTGCTCTTTTTTTCAATTTTAGGCCAGTGAATCCGTCAAAATTCATGACTGTTGACACGGGTAAAACTACGCTATCATGAAAGGACACTCAGCACATGTTGTCCACACTCAACATGAGCACGAAAACTATTCATAGTTTCGTGCTTAAAACGAAACATTTTCATTGGTCCAATCGTCACAGTTGTGTGGGAAACTGTCTCGTTTGAAAAATAAACATGCACGAAAAAACGTTCACGCCTCACGGTAGAACGCAAATAGTGGTAATCTGAACGTGTGAGAAGGCTATACAAACGACATTAAACAGGATTTGGCGGAGAATAAATCTTGATTAAAGGTAGTATGTTCGTGCTGAAACGTAAACACAGCAATGTGACGGTGTGTACACAAACTTGCATATTTCACGCTTTAACAACTACGTCGAAGCTGAATACTGTAAACAAAAATACTCCCTGTAGCACGCATTAATTTTCGAAACTTTATACTCGTTTATGTTTCCAAAAAGCTTCTAAACATTTCTTTGCTGCTTTATTGTCTGATATGAAATGTTCACCATAACAGGACAGCGACTTCTACTTCAGTTGGACGATCAATAAGCATAATATTTTCTATAAAAATTCTAGTTCTTTGGTAAAAAAATTGCCAGAGTGTGTTAAAAGTTCCAGCTGCCGCCAGCAGCAGGCTGTTATTTGAACCCTGAAGATAATACCGGAAAACGATGTAGGTCAGAGTATTCAGTCATAATTACTTATAGGGCTGATGGCTCACTTACCATTCAGGCTAATAAAAAAAAAATAATAATAATAATAATCGAGTGCCACTGCTATCCAACAACAAAAAAAATTGTTACGTTTTAAAGCTTCCCGCTTTTAAAGATTCCTCATTTTAAAGACTCCCACTTTTAAAGATTCACCCTTTTAAAGATTCCCGCTTTTAAAGATTTCCCATTTTAAAGATTCCCGCTTTCAAAGATTCCTCACTTTAAAGATCTCACATTCCACATTCCCCATTCCCCATTCCCATTCCCCATTCCCCATTCCCCATTCCCCATTCTCATTCCCCATTCCTCATTTTCCTTTGCCCTTTCCCCATTCCTCATTCCCCATTCCCCATTCCTTATTTCTCATTTCCCATTCTCCATTCCCCATTCCCAATTCCCCATTCCCATTCTCCATTCCCCATTCATCATTCTCCATTCCTCATTCCCCATTCTCCATTCCCCATTCCCCATTCCCCATTCCTCATTCTCCCATTCTCCATTCCCCATTCCCCATTCCACATTCCTCATTCCTCTATTCTCCATTCGCCATTCCCCATTCCTCATTCCTCATTCCCCATTCCCTATTTTAAAGATAGCCGGCAGAGAAGGAATTTGTTTATGAGCGTATTCGTCCAAGCATACCGAAGCCCTCTCTGCTACGTCGTTATGTGAAGGTTAGAAGAGTTACAAAGAATATTTATAGAGTTCTTTAATTTCGAGTTACATTGTTACTGTTTTATTGTTACACGTTTCACTCTATTGTATCGATTCTTTGACTGAAGGTGCAAGAAAATAATACACATACCAAAGTCAAACTAAGAAAATCGTGAACACCTGTGTATGAAATATTTCTTTCACACAATTCAAGAATACGAAATATTTCTCAAGTTTCACCAATATCTTGCATTCTTTTCAAACAAGATCGTTAAAAATAGCTCAGGAAGATAAGTGTTCACGGTTTCCTTAGTTTACTATCTGTAAAAATCCTCTCAACTCGAATAAATTGGGTCTGCCACGCTGACTTAATTATTCATCGAAAAAATTTAACCACGGCGCTATCATATTTCACAACAACTTCAAACAAAAGAAGCCCAAGTTCACGCAGCTATGCGTCTAGTTTTTCTACAAAATTGGGAAAAAAAAAAACAAAACAAAACAAAAAATCTCATTCAACGTCACCAAAGTTCGAGGCCGCGCGATCGCGAAGCGACCTGGTATTGGCGGCAATGTTTGATCGCTGCGTGGATTTCCCTCCCCCCCCCCCCCCCGCAAAAAAAAATTGCACTCGGCGTGACCTATCAAATCTTGCGCGTTTTTTTTTTTTTTTTTTTTCCCATTTGGCCCGATCCCTCCCCTACCATTCCTCGATCCTCGTTCCTGATTCGTTTCCTAATTTATGCTTATGAGAGAACACCTGGCTGTACGAAAGGTCACCATCGGTCGCATTTCCGTTTCTTGGGGTATACACAAACACATATTACCAAACGATTTTTCTAACCCCATAGTATTTCCAGTTTTGTAAAAATGTGTCTATAGTACCTCACGACTGTCAAATAAATACCATTTTTTTTCTGTTTCGAGAAATAAACATTTTAGGCTCTGTTAGCGACCACGTGGATGTATTTACAGGTCACTGGAGTCGTACGACTTATTCGGTGCGCGCGCAACGTATATCCAAAAATTTCCGCTCTTGAGTTAGTTGTACCTGTGTTTGTGCATATAGCTACGACAGTGATTTTGTCCAACAATTCATCAAATGACGATGGAACTTTTTATCGGTCTAACAATTTGAGTGACATCGAATTTGCATCGTTTGATTACACCGTAAGTGAGACGTTGGTCTTGGAAAAGTATTCAGCTTTGGATATAAGCTGTAAGTGTGGGAAAGAACTCTGGAGCGGGAATTAATTTAAGATAAAACTATGTTTATGTAGATTACAAAGTCTTCTGATAGTTTTGGGACTGCCTGGAGCTTAACGGTGGAAAGGGGTGTAGTGTGAGGCATAAATATAGGGAGGGCAAACCTCCAGGCTAATGTTTTTAGGATTGGAAGCTTCTTAGTCGAAACTTGACCATGATACTTCTGTCCTTTCTACTGTGAAAAACTTTGAACTTTTCTCTCCTATAACAGAGTGCTAAGGATGGAGCAAGAAGAAAGGGATGCTTTAGGAAGAGGAGAGCATCCAACTCCCAAAAGGCTCAAAACAACAGACCCATACAAAAAAAATGTAGTTGTCCTGCTGGAGAGCGACGTTCGTTGCGTAAACGATCAGGTCTTGATGCCAATTTATATGGACATGGCCAGGATCCATGAACCCGACAAGGGACAATACAAATCTAATATAGAATTTACCACAGAGATGACAGAAATGCAAGTCAAAGAACGGCTCCTGCATGATTTTCCAATTTTGCGCCCTTGTGCAAGGTAATGATATTGTGCTCACTTTCTTGTACGTTCAAGATAGTTGGTGATGGGTCGTATCAATGAAAAGCGTTTCAAGCTCATGGGAGAATCCTATGTTATTTACACATTGATTGTGAGGAACGTTATCGACGAACAGCATGAAATTCCCAAGATGTTATTGAGTATAACTCAGTCTAGAGTAACTAGGTTGATATAGTTTACCACAAATATAAACAACACGCTCTCCTTCGAGTTGAGGTCTCTAAGCTCCTTAGTGCATGTAGCAGTTGTCTGAGCTTCCATAGCTGATGGATTATTGGATTATTAAAAAAAAAAAAAACTCGAAAAAGGGAAGGGATACATAACATGCAGTCTAGAGGATACCTGTAGTTCAAGTTTGTTCAAGACTCGTCGGCGCGTGTATAGTTAATTAAGTCAAAACATTCCAAGCGGCAAGATCGAATTTGTGTCAGCTAGTCGATCAACCCGGTCTTTATTGTCTTTGCAAATTTTTAGATTGTCCTGTGCATCAGCCAAAGATAACAGAACAATGCTGGATTTTCATGCGGAAAGTCAGCATCGTGGACTTTGGAATGGTGCAATGATTAAAAAACATTTAAAAGGGAACTCTGCCCTTTATGTATTTGGCGAGGTTTGTATTTGTAGTACTTCATATATTCAATCATTTGTGTTCATCTTTACATCTGTTTTTATTTTAAATTTTCTTATTGTTTGATTGAACAACCTTTGAAATTGCTGAGTGCCTTGAAAGATGACTTAAAGTGACCAGAATTTAAGGCTAGTTATCTTTCCTGGAATAGTTCTCAAGATCTTAATTTAGTGTCCAATCTCAAAATTAATTTTCGGGTTGTTTGGGAGAAGACATACATTATTTTCTCTCTTAAAGTCCCTGAAACTATTTTTTTGTGTGTGCTGTAATTTACATCGTGGCGATTGTTTAAAAGAAGCAACAAAAAATTTTATTTTTTGTACTCAACTGATGATATAAAAATTGCAGATTAACCTCTTTGGCAAGCAATTTTCTTATCTGATGAATGAAGAACTCTTTAACAGCTTCTTACATGGGGCTTAAAACAAATGTTTTGGACCCTGTGTTACCATACAGCTATTAAACAGCAGTGGTCATAAACCCCAATTAATTTTTTGTTTGTTTACTAGACATCAGAGTCAGGAAGAATCCCCACGAGGTTAGGGGATCCAACAGTGGCATATCTGGGACCAACTTCATCAGGTGAGGTGGTGTTAATTAATGTTCAAATTGGCATACCCTTAAAGTGACCATAGGCTAGGGGATGCAGTTGAAATAATTAGGAGAGATAAATTTTATTTTAATCTAATATGGCATTCTCAAAACTACAAAAACAAATAGAAACAATCTTTTGTTTGAGAGGGGTTCTCTCTTCCACTTTATCTCTCATGTTAAACCACCACCAGGCTTCCTACCTTGTTTTATAAAGTATTCTTGAGATTTTCTCAACCTGAAATGTGTTGAACAAACTTTGGTTTTAATTTGCAAATGTCAATTAACTACTTTCCTTGTTCTCAATCTCAGTTAATTGACTGAATCTACTGACTGTTATGTCCACCTGTAGGGCACCCACCTTAATAGCCCTATGTAAACTTAGTCACTCAAAAATTGGCTTTTCATGTATCCTTAATAATAACCAAAATTCTTTCATAATTTACGTAAAATTCAAGTCAATTTCACAAATTAATATTTTTAGCTTTTCTAACCTGTTTATAAAGCTATTAATCCTCCAAGTTTGATTCTTGATTGAGTGGTCATTAAAATCACAAGCATGGTCTGTTAGTCACCTCTCCTTGGTTTTGCAAAGACATATTTTTTTTAATCGATAGTTGTCCTAATTCCACGCTGCAAAAGTTAAGATTAATTCTGAGTTAAAATTTTAGTTCAACTTTCTTCTGATGGAGTTATATTTCCAATTATAACTTCTTCAATCCTTTGTTTTCTACTGCCGCCAATAGATAGAATAAATAAATTTTAAGTAAAAGACATTTTTTTAATTGATAGTTGTCTTAATTCTACACTACAAAAGTTACACATGATTTCAAGTTGAAATTTTTAGTTCAACTGTCTTCTGATGGATCATGTTTTGACTCATCCTCAGAGACCCAGGGGCTGTGAGTCAATTTCAGGTTAGGGCAGAAGAGCCCCTGGGGACATTGTCTTACAAGATTATAGTTCTAAATGGTTGCAGCCGTTCTGGCATCTGATTGGTGCCAGAAAATCTTTGTGATTTTCTGTCCAATCAGATTGAAGTGTGCTTTAGAGTCCTTTCATGTGTTTTAACAGGGACGTAATTATACAAGAAGCTCCGTTGCTCGCCATGTTTGTTTGGGCCGTGCAATGAAGCTTTGCTCGAGGTGAAAAGTTTCATTCTCAGCACACAATGTAAGAGAAATCAATCAGATTGTCCGCAAAAATCTTACTGGAAATTATACCGAACACTTTTGCAGGTATCACAAGAGAACCTGTTTAAAAGTTTGCGAGGTTTGTGTAAAACATAATGGTTGCAGGCGTTAATATGTCGCTTTAAACGTTAGACAAGATGTAAGCTTAAATATTTCTAGATTTTTTGTATAATTTGCTGTAATTGTAATTGGCTTTGCCAATCCCATGAAGTCATTTTGTTGCATGGGCCACGCAGGTTATGTCAAGCAGCTGGTGTTTACACAGCTTTCTGTGCGTGCCAAAATCTAATCTAATCTTTGCTTGAAAAAAAAGAAAAGCTAAGAGTAGAAACTTTTGTTTATTAGATGTGGGTAGATGACCCTGTGCTAAGCTGACAGTCATTTACAATAAAGCAAACCCGCCCTTTCCATCCAACATTTCTTGGTCTTTGGTTTTGTTTTCCCCAATGAAAGCAGCATCAATTCCAAATGATCAAAGGTATTTAACTTGGTCTTCAACATTTGACAAAAGAGGTGAAATGACAATGACCATGCAAGGCACTAGAAGAGAAAACGTGGCCTTTCGAGCTCAAGAATTTGAACACTCTAGGCAGCAGTTGAAAGATTAAGCTCTTTCCAAACCCCTTTGGTAACTGTCCAAAAACATCTCTCCTTCCCACGATGTTCTTGATAATAAGTTTTTGTTCAGATTTTACGTAGCTGACTGGAAACACAGCTAAGCTTTCTCTAAGCGCTTGCTGGAGGTTGTCCACGAACTTAACGTTCTCTGCAACCTTGGCCATATTGTGAAAGACTTTACTACAAAGCGAAGATTAGATTTTAGCTCGCACAGAAAGCTACTTAAGCATAAGCGCCAGTTGCTTGACATACCTGCATGACCCATGCGACGAAATAACTTCACGGGATCGGCAAAGTTTCAGTCACAGCAAATTATACAAAAAATCTAGAAACTTAAGATTTAAGCTTATACATCTTGTTTAACGTTTAAAGCAACATATCAACACCTGCAACCATTGTGTTTTTATACGAATTTAACCTCACAAACTTTTAAACATGTTCTCTTGTGATACCTGCGAAAGTATTCAGTATAATTTCTGATGAGATTTTTGTGGACAATCTGATCGATTGTGCTGAGACTGAAACTTTTCACCTCAAGCAAAGCTCTGTCGTATGGCCCAAACAAACATGGCATGCAACTAGAAGCTTCTTGACTGCATGTATAACTATGTCCGTGTTAAAACACACAAAAGGACTCTAAAGCACACTTCACTCTGATTGGGAAGAAAAACAGAAAGATTTTCTGGCACCAATCAGATGCCAGAGCAACTGCAACCATTTGGGACTAGTCTTGTAAGACAATGTGCCCAGGGGGCTATTCTGCTCCAACTTGAAATCGACTCACAGCCCCTGGGTCTCCAAGGATGGTTTTCACTTATGACTTCTTCAATTCTTCATTAACTACTGCTAATAAATAAAATTATAGATAAATAATAATTTAGCAATGGACATCCCACTGGGTGGCTCTTCTTGTCCACTGTTTCCAGATCAAATTGGAATTTTGATGTCTATTTTTGGCAATACACTTCACCTTTCTTATGCTACTCTAGCGTTAGATGCAGATATCTAGACAACCAATCAGAAAATCAGAAAAGCCTGACGCTCTTTTGATGCTTGATGCCTATTGGATAAGACCGTGCAGCCATTTTGCTTGTGCTGCGGGATCCGATACCCAATAAATTTCAATAGATGGACGCTCAGTGATTTCATGCCTTATTACAACCATTTTGAAATCACTGGTGGTCCCTGTAATCTGATTGGCTCTAATTGGTGTGATTTATTCTCAAATCACACCATTTTTTACCCTAAGTCACATCATTTTATGCTTGACTGCATTTTTGACACATGACATCAAAGTCTTTCTGTTTTGCGTACAAAGTAAGATGTAAAAGCGTTTCCGGTTCCGCTTTTTATTTAAAAACCGGCTCAAAACTACATCTCAGTAAAACATTTGAATTAACTAAAGTCCTGTATTTGGTCGATTTCAAAATGGATGTAATAAAGTGGTAATTGAACCTTGTGTCATGCAATTTTGGTCTGAAATCATACTTGTGATTTCAAATCGAACTCGCGCTGCGTACTTGTTCGATTTTGAAATCACTCATATGATTTCAGCCCAAATTGCACCCCACTCAGTTTAATTACCATTGTTTACCAGCTCCTGACACTCCCTAAATGAAAAAATTGCCTAAATTATATTTTTATCGTAAACTGCTTTTATTAATTAAGCTTTCTTATGATGTATGGTTTGTTAGGGTTTTCTTGAAACTAGCATGCATATGAGGCCTTGTGTGTAACCACTGATGGGTTTCATAGTGACGAGATAATCAGTTTAGAAGGCTCTCTCTTACCTGGAGTTAGATATGTTGCCCCCAGTTCTCAAGCTAGCTTTATTTAAAATGACCACCCAAACTATAAGCCACTTAAAAATACAAATTTAGATAGAGGTAAATGTATTTTAATTGCTTTCATGATTAAAGTCAGACTAATGAATTTAAATAGGCTGCTGACTTTAGAAATTTGTTCATATATGAATACCATAACTCCTTTTAAAATTAGAATTGATATTGGTGCTACAATAAGATTGCCTTCATTTTCTTTTTTTCATTTATAGGGTCAGTTTTACCAGCTTCTGAAAGACTTAAACTTATATCAAGAAAAAGTTATCCCAGTGGATCACCTGTATCTCTAAGGTCAAGTCCCAACCAAATTGAGCAAGGTAATCCAATATCATGATTTCACTATAATATGCTATAAAGTGTGTGCATGTCCCCTTAATACAACCAAAGTTGTAAACAAACTTAAAGGTTACAAATTAAATGCATTTGTTTATCTTTTCCATTGTCTCAGGGGAGTTTGCCAACATATCCAAGGTTGTTTATCTAACATTAATCATGTCATTGAACATGTAATAATTTCATTGTGATTCATGTCATTGGAACTTGAACTTGGAAAAAAGTTCCAGCAGAGTTAGGTCATTTACATGCAGATACAAATAAATTCAAATAAAACTCAAGTTGAAAGTCTGGTACATTTCTTTCTTCTTTGGCCCATCTTACATGACATATAGACACAATTGACGTTTCCTTTGTTGCCAGTTTTAAGGAAAAAAAATTAAAGAGTACATCAGTGAAATCATATAAAATGTTAGCGAAAAAACCCAAGAGACATTAATTTTAGTGAACTGATGTGAAAATTGGCATAACGACTTAATTAAGGCGTTTGGGAACTGGTCTCTATAGGAAATAAATGCCTCAAGAGCAAATATTAATTTGTCATAGAGAATTAAGGCAAATGATAAGCTTATTAAAACTGTCCTGATCAGAGGAGAAATTTCTTTCCCACAATGAAAATTTGTTATAATGGTACTATGTAATATATTACTGTATTTATTCGTCTGCAAGCTGAACTAGGCTATAAGGCGAGACCCTAAACTTTAAAGGCTGTTTAAATCGGGAAGGTTCTTAAAACATGTAAATTGAAACTACTTGGCTTTAAGCCAAGACGATATTATTCAGAGAATTCCATTCTCAAACAAACTGAAATGGAGCGCAAAAGTTTTGAAAGAGAAAAGAGTTTTTTTATGCAGTATTGCCATAAACAATGAAAAACATTGTAAACTTATTGTCAGTGTTGAAAACAAATGAGAGGAAAGATCAAGAGAACCTTTTTAGTTGAGAGCTCGAGATGTCAGCAAAATGCACAAGGATAGGCCGTTACACTCCGAAATATCCACTGTTGGATGAGAGATTACTTGACCGGTTTACGGAGCAGAGAAGCCAAGGTAATTTTTCTTTTTGGCTGGTACCAAAAGTGGAAAGGGTGCCATTCTGTCAACCTTCATACAAAGACAATCCAGCTAGCACAGCTCCTTCCAAATGATCTTGAAGAGCAGACCATCAAATTCCCTCAGTTTGTGATAGTGACGAGGTGGTGATATGATTATCCACACTGCATGCGGTATCTTGGCTTATAGACAAATAAATCTATTTTTCTTCTGAATTTGCTGTTTTGCAAAATTTTTGTTTAGGAAAACACTTGGCTATAAGCTGAGGACCCTTCTGTAGCTCAAATTTTCAAGGTTTTGGTGAAGTTTTGTGAAAAAATTGCTCAGCCTATAGACGAATAAATACTTTAGTAAGTTAAATAGTATATGACATGTTATTTTAACTTGGAAATGAGGCTGTTAATGAAATGATTTATAGCCAGGGGACAATTTATTATAGAATAACAAAGGGTGACAATTAAAGTTTAAAATGAGACATATTTTTATATAAATAGGGAATGGAATATTACAAGTTGATTCTTCCCAACAAAGAACAGATCAGCAACCCATTTCACTTGAGGTATTTAATTTTCTTTTTACAACAGGCCTTCATTTAATGTGACTGTGCATTAACAAGTCATGTCCTCAAAATCTTATTTAGATTGAATAAGAATGAAGCAAGGTCGTATCTGATATTAAATTTTTTCAAATAGTTATTATAAGTATAGACTAAAATGGTGGATAGCATTGAAGGCGCGCTCTGATTGGCTAGTCAAACTCCGAATATCCTTTGCTATTTACCTCTGAGCAACTCGGGAAAAATGGCGTACCAGTTTGCGTCAGTGACAAGCGAAGAAATCATTTAAATTAATGAAAGCTGTGTATGTTATCTCACTGATTTAGTGTATACTAAAACAACTATTCACCTCAGTGTCGGTGGTTAGCAGAGGATATTTACCTTGCTGCTTCGTGGCTCAGTAAATATCCACCACTATAACCACCTCCACTTGGGTGAATAGTTGTTAACTATTCACTGTCCAATACCTTGGATTGTTATGAGTCATCTAATATGTCAGGGTTGTGGTCTAGCAGCACCAGGTGGCCCCTGGTGCCTTACTTTTGCTCTTGGGTGACCCGGGAATCTTAGTTTTTCTCATAAAAAGCATAATTGCTAGGCACCCTGAATTTTACAGTTTTAAAGCACTGGGCTTCCTTCAATTTTTCTTAGACCACAGCCTTGTATGTATTCAGGAATTGCATGATCCATCCATGGGTAATGTATTCACAAGTCATGTGATCTGTATGTGCATGGAGAGTAGCCTGCTGCAGCACTCCTTACACTCTTTAGGTGCATGTAATAGGTGTGAATTATATATGCAGGGCTGTGGTCTAGCAGTGCTAGGTGGTCCCTGGTGCCTTACTCTTCCTGGATTTCACAGTTTCAGAGCACTGGGCTCCATTCAATGTTTCTTAGAGCACAGCCTTAGCACTTTTCAAAGGTGGAGTAATAATGCACTTCCATTAGTAAAATATAACACACTCAGGTACAGTGGTTTGGGATATGCATGCGCCAGTATTTTAATTTGTCTTTGGTCATTCACTGCATGCATTTGCTTGCACTCTTTGATACAAATGCTGTTGTTATTGCTATTGCTAGTGTATTTCCATGGATACTAAAACAAGGAATATAAGCTAAAATGACCTAAATTAAACTACCAGTAATCTAAACTGACCTAAAATGACCTTGAGTGCTGTTCAAAATGACCTAAAATTATCTAAAATAACCTAATGACTGGTATTATCTTAATTGACCTAAAATAATTGAAAAAAACCTATCAGGTTCCTTTGCACAGTGTCATGACTAAAATGACTGTGCTTAAACAATTTACTTTTGAAGTGTACAGAAACCACGCCACAAATAAGGGCAGCCCACAAATGAAAGAAACCCTCAGTGTCTTCCCTTATATGATGATACTTGCACCAATCAAAACCTGAGCAAAACTTGAAACTTTACTTTATAGGCCCCAGTTATATGGTCACGGGTACCAGAGACAACTCCACCCCTGGGTTATGTTGGGCAAGCAACAAAAGAACAACAAAGAACAAGAGAAGATCAATGTAACAGAGCCAAAGTAGTCTCAGAGGTATATTGTTAATAGTGACTGTAGCTATTATTAGTTAAATGCAGTTGTGGGATGCTTTGACTTAAAATCTACAGGGAATGACTATTACATGTATGTACATGAATATATAAATATTGATATAAATTGTTCTCATCTCTAATTAGTAAATCATAAACTTTATTACCAGTAAAAGGGACTACAGTGATTCTGTAATGTTTTTCAATTATGATTGACTAGCATTGAATCTCTCCTAGATCAGTACCTTTGGGCTTAGACTTGCATTGACTGATAAAGAATAAGATTCTATGTAAATGTTTGATACAATTGTACTGTGATGACATTCTTTCATATTTTATTGGGCATTTTGTGCAGTAGGGTTCTTGTAGATAATGAGATATCAATGACTTTCTTTCCTTAATTGATAATTTTCTCCATCATAGTTGAATTTATCTGTAGAAGCAATTAATATTTTATTATGTGTTGCATTGTTTAGATAATTCTTGATTCAGGTAATACTTGTCAGATTTCAGTACATGCTGATCTGTTACCGGGATCTCAATGTGGTCTTCATTCATCAGGTATGTCTGTAGTTTGGCACACATGGACTAAAAATAAAAGAAAAATATATACTTGATTTATCAACTTTGTTTGTATACAAGGACCACAGTTAATTTTTATTTTATAGTTTGGGAGAATTAATTAAGCACAAAATTAGGCAAAACTTGTATAAAAAAGCTCTTGATCTATGATCACCTTTTAATAATTGTTAATTAATTCATTTTACAATCACAGCAGTTTATTAATTAAGATAAATTGATGAACAGAATACAAGTATTCGCTCGTAATTGAAGATCTGCATCTCTAAAAAATGGTAGTGAAGGATATGGTAGACATTTGAGGGCTAATTTTTGGGAGGGTTTTTTTTTCATGTTTAACTAAGCAATATTATTTTAACTTTAGTTTCCAAGAAAAATGTTGGTAATATATTGAAATGCACCCAAGTTATTAAAAAAAAACATATTTTTGAACTGAGGCCTTCTAAAGTGTACTTATAACCAATTCTAACATGTCATCTCAAGTGAATTCAATTCTGAAGAGTTTCTTGTGGCAAAACGTCCTCATACTAGAAGGGGGGCATTCAGGGGCCTCTGGGAAACCGCAAAACCGGAGAAAAAAACCTCCAAAACTGAAAAACCGATGAAAGAAGGCAGCAAAACTGAAAACCACATGCAAACCTGACAAAACCACTACATTTTTGCCTTTAAAGGGGTCAAAAAGGAAAAACTGAAAACCACATCAGAGTTTTCGTGAAAACCGAAAACCGAATGCAAAAACACATAAAATCCACAAACCGCTCTGATAATCAAAACCGAAAAACCGAACCTTTTTGGACCAAAAACCAAAAAACCGATCCAAAAAACAGTCAATACCGCAAAACCAAAAATCCCAAAGCCTCCCTGTACTAGCCGTCAAATTTCAATCAATTGCGTAAACATCTCTTGATTTGGTTTGCATGTGAAGATCTTTAGTATCTCTCTGAGTATAAAGCTAGAATGTGAAAGGAGAAAGATCAAAAGGAGAAAACTCCATAATTGCTTGCACTCGATCAGCAATTATTAAGGTTTGTTGCAATATGCCTCAGCCACTTTTAAGTGGAAAGAAAAGAGTTGAAATCAATATTTGAGGTTCAGCAGAACCGAACGAAAGGTCTGTCATGGGTAACTTTAGTAACCCACTTAGTGTGTTTTTGCAAAGATCAGTCTCCTGAGACTGCAGGAGACCTCTGTGGTTCTATTGGCAGTCAACATTTCAAGTTTTTCAGGGTTTTGACATAACTAATTATTGATATTGTGGTCACTCACCCAAAGGTATAAATTGTTAGAAAAACTTTGGAAGCAATAAATTATTAGGGTATGTCAACTTTACAGATTGACTCAAAATTTACTGTAGTTTCTCGCTTATAAGGCGTAGGTCTTTTTCAAGAAAATTCTGTCTTCGGGTGGAAAGTTAGTGCTTAAATTGGAGTGCATCTTATAGCTAAGTATTTTTGTGCAACCAAATCTTAAGATCTTTTCAACTGTAAGTTCTGCTAAAATTGTGATCTTAAGATTTGGCTTTCCACCTAAAGACAGAATTTTCTTGCAAAAGCCGTGTGCATTATAACCAAGAAACTAAGGTTATCAGAAGACTCCCAGGATGCCAACCTAAATAACATTAGGGAGAATTCCCTTTTTCAAATTGGATCCCCATCCTGGGGCCTAGGTTCGGAAATACGTAGATCGTGCTTTACGTAGATCGTGCTTGCCGAGGAGGATTCCTTACATTCGAAGGCTATCGACTCGAGGAATTTTAGAAAACTAGCGAGGAATCACTACCAAGAGCGCAAAAATGAGTAAGTAACTTAATTTTAGACGTAAAGTGTCCCGTCAACTGTTTCACACATCTTAGAAAAATCAGATCCAGTCAAATTATTTTCGAAGTAGTCGATGAGAATCCGCATTTGTCGCCTTTCTTTCTTATTTAACCGTTGTCATTAATTACTTTACACTGAGCGATATTTTGACAGGGGACTCAAGATTGAGCGCCTAACAGCTTCTTACATTTTTATTGTACATGACATATTTCACGTCTGTCTTGGACTGAATTTTAGCCATATGCCAGAGTAATTACATTTTAAGCGTTCTGTCTCATTCGGATAATTGTCGGCTAGTTTTATATCAATAATTGTTCTAAATGCAAATAACAAAATATTTGATGAGACTGCGTGAAATGGCTTCGTTATGTAGTTGTGACATCCGACGAGACCCGAAATCCTCTCTAAATTGCAATAACGTACCTCGCGTGCTTGTATCACCAATGAAGCTTCGTATTGAGATATGATTGTCTACGATATGTCTGTGTTCGTATGGTTGCATGCAAGAACGTGACACTACAAAAACTGCGTTCATAAAGCAGGATGATACCCTATGGCTCTTGGGTACACATGTGCACCAAGTGGTGAATGATGGAATCAAAGTACGCTTTAAGGAAGCTGGAAGGGATTATCATACCAAAAATGTTTATCATGAAATGCAAAATAAGTGAATCACTGATTAAGTATCTGCATGAGCATTTTTGGGATCAACGTTTCTGGAATTGAGAGTATATCACGATGTGTGCGGTTGCGATTTGCTTCAGTTGAAAGTTCCCATCAAGTTCAGTTGACAGTTCTAATTGCAAAATTTCTGTCATTCAGTTGAAGAAAATATTGAAAACTGACACCATCAGAGTAGTTGCTCTGAAGGAAACTGCAACTGCAGCATGCACGGAGCTAATAGCAACAATTTGAAAAACAGAACCCTTCTCCGAGTCTTAGACCGCCACTGAAAGTGTTTTTCTTGGTTTTTCTTGTATGAGCGTGCGTATGTCGAGTCTGGATGCACTTGCGATGTTAGAAGAGTACGAGAGAAGCGGAAGGGTTGCTCGCGGGTGAGAGAGCAGTACTTGCCGACAAATTTGCACACTGACATTAAAACCCGACCACTAAAAAATTATGCGATTTTTTTTTCTTCTCACGTCAATCGTGATTTATTAGTGGAATTTAAAATGCATTGTTTCACTTCATTTCTTCTATATCTCATGAACTTGGCTTTTGCGGCTGCAAAGCAGAACTCTTCTCGATTTTCGGAATGATACCGATGTTAAATCATCGCAGAAGTAACATTACAATTCAGACTTTGAAAATGCATGGCAGCTTTCATAACCGTGCGAGTTGTAAGATCAATAACATCACTATCAGTAGAGGAAGTGGTACGTCACGGCGGATGTTGGAGACGACTGCAGTAAAAAAAAAAACAAACAAAATGAATAAAAAAACAATGCTGTCTGTTTCTTCATCGACAATAAAAAAAAAAAAAAAAAAAAAAAAAAACTCTGGCGACAAAAGGTGCTCTTTCGGTTAAGATTACAACCACAAAGTCTGTTTTGTTCATTGGATCAATGACGGTTGTCTGGCAAGAGTACCATATCACCAGCCTTCCATAATTATGCATTCAGACTGGTAGACTTTGTAAATTTAAAGTTTTGTCGTGAAAGACAAAGTAGAATGCATAATTAATGTATGGGGTTACATGGTACTCTTTCCCGGTTGGGAGCTTTACGCGACTGCCAAGGCTTAATAAACGATTTTAACCAAAGCCGTTTGGCCCCTGATGCTGTTCAAAAGGGTGTGGGGAATTAGTGAGGAGCCCACACTGTCACTGTTTTCTTCCAGAATTTATTACTCAAAAAAGCAGGCAGAACAACGTTACGCGAAGTCTCTGAACGACTAAAAACTGCTCACAATGATTTTCTTATCTCATGAACGTCATAAGTTGTCCTACAAATATGTCGCGACATTTACACCACGGGAGTCATGGAGGTCGCACTTGTTCGACAGAAATGATATTTGAAACCAGACTGTCAACTCTTAATATTTCACGCGCGAAAAGAGCACCAAATAAAACTTTGTAGACATGAACCTGGTGCTAGTTTTCTTAGCGACATTTCTTCATTCTCTGTTTAATTTGTTCAATCTACAAAACCTTATTGGTTTGTACGCATTGTACAACACTCGCCAGCGGCAATTGTTGGCTCTTGCCGCTTTAAACCGACGTCGACGGATGCGAAAAAATGGGATAATATCTGCGAGCCAAAGGGTGAAAACAAGCTAGTCCCATACTGAAAATAATTAGGTGAATAGTGCAAATTTGTAAATTGGTATGGGTTGAAATTCGCCATAGGGACCAGATAAAGCGTGTGTCGAGAAAACCTGTGACTAAAATATTGAACTGATAGCTAGCTGTGCACACGTGTTGTCTTTGCAGAATTGCGAAAATCCAAATTTTTTCTAGTAGTTCAGATTTGATCGACGTTGCGACAGAGGAAAAACAAAAATTATTATTTTAAGGCGATAAGACGAGATATGGCCTGCCTCGAGGCAGGACATCGGCTTTTCTGATCTTTAAGCCCTTCGGACATAAGCAAATTATAAAAATTTCCCCTTGTAAAATACTTACGAAACGTATAAACCATTTGGAATACTAGCATTTGAAACTTCGCCCCCACTCGGTCTCTCAGTGAAAGAGCTTTGCAGACGTCCCTGGAAAAAACAGCTTTCTCGAGGCCATCTGCCAGTAACTTTAAAGCAATTAACCCTAACCTATCCTAATGCCTTTTCCCGAGTGATTCGTTGCTTTTCACCCTTAATGTCTTCACTTAACCCATTGTCCCTAAAGAGTGACTGGCATCTAATTTTACTTAACAATTCCACCCCTTAATCAAACATCAAGGTCACGAGAATATATGAAATAATCACCAAACTAGAAGGAACTTTTGATTGTTAAACAAATTCTCCTTGTCAGCACCTTAGGAAATGTAAAGAGAACAGAATGGGGGAATATGCATACTGAAATCAGGGTGTAAAAGATTGATTAGCTTAAAAAAAAAAGGAAACAGTTACTTTCTCTAAATTTCTTTGTTGTATTTTTTCGTAGATGCAGTTCTATCCCAACAAGAGTTATTTGAGATTACGCAGTCATTGTCTGAGAAACAACCCGAGGAGGTGCACAGGAAAGGCTGGGGCCTAGGTTCGGAAATATCATACTGGAACGTTGAAAAAGGTAGGTTTTCAAAAAGGGAGGGAGGGGGTTGGTAGGTTACCATTCAATTAGTTCTTGCCAAAGCTCACTTGCCTCTTACTGCCTGAGCTTATCTCACCTTTCTTAACATGAGCTGATACAGCATTAGTCTTGATTGGGTTGCTAGTCCGTGGTAGAAAGGAGCCGAAGTGGTTGGCGGTGGGTAAACCCTCAAGAAATGCGCAGTTTCATCAATTTTCGCGGTATTCGTTTGTATTCCTTGGAAGAGAGAGGCATTTAAGAGGCGAGTGTCTTGTCCAGGGACAGAAACATTGATCCTACGGCTCGAACCCGGACCTTCGATCGCAATTCCAGTGCACTTTCCACTTAAGCAAGTTGGTCAAGGACGTTTCACTTGGCACAAGAAACAATTTGAGGCCCGACTGGCTTTCCCTTTACGAAGAAGTATAATATGATAACGAATGTAAAAGACTCGTTATCTGAATTCCTGTTTTTTTATTTTCGCAGACGTAACAAAGTCCCGTAGCAGTTTACCTCAGCCCATGCAACCAATACCTGAAGAACAGCCAGAGGAGGTGTTCAGTGTGAAATATGGTTCAGCTTCGGATATGCACTGGCAACTGGACGACACAAAAAGTGCTATTTACAAGTATTTATTGGAGTACGGTCGAAAAGAGTTTCCGTCCCACAAGAAAACTCTAAAACAGCTTAAAAATAACCTGGCGCGGTTGAAAGATGAGGATCAACTCCGTGAGACACTCACGGGTGTGACGGAAGAAAGATCGAGTCCTTTTCACGCACTCATCGCTGAAGTTGCGAGTCACGTAATCGTTGCAAACGTGCGTTTGAAACTGCCAGGTCTGCGGAAGTTTTTCACCGATGGCATTGGGAAGCACGTTTTGAATTCTGTGGAGAGGAAACATTCTTGTTTGATAGAGATACTTGACGACAAGACACGGGCTGACCTCAGTGACGAGATCCAAACTTGCTTTGACAGTGCCTCAGCTGAGTTTGAGAGGATCTCGGATGTTTTCAAAACACATGTTAGTATACAACCTGAGTTAATACAACACACTATGAGGGGGGATGGGGTAGAGAAGAATGAGGGGGGAGGAGTAGAGAAGAATGAGGGGGAGGAGTAGAGTCATCCTCCTCTAAGAACACTAAGAAAACAAAACAAAAACAAAAAAAACAAAGCAAAACACCAGGCCCTGGTTGTTTGAAAGTTGGATAACACTATCCACCGGATAAAGCTCTAGCCAGTGGATAACGTTAGCGATTTACCCGTTGGAGAGCGTTATCTGCTCTTTATACAACTGGGGCCTGGGGCCCGTTTTTCGAAAGTCCCGGTATATTAACGGGCCCATAAAGCTGTTCTGTTTTTATTCAAAATGGGGATTTCAAAATTTTGAAAATGATACAGTAAAGCTATCAATTAAAGAAACAAAAAGGACAGGTTTGGGTGCCAGAAATTGCTTTGCTATTCTTTAAATATTGATTTTAAAACATGGCTTCGGACCCGTTAAGTTACCGGGACTTTCGAGAAACGGACCCCAGACCCGTTGTGCATAACGCTTACCACTAGGTGACTACATCACCCACGCTGTTTTGTAGGCGAATGCGAATGTCGCGACAACCCGGTACTAAAACAGCTGTTGAACAATGGAAGATTTTTTTCTAACGACGGTACTTATTTTACAGATGGGTTCGCCCGAAGTTGTGGACGAGAATGTTTGGCGCGAGAGGAGCTGGAAACGAACCCTCCATGAACTGTCAGAAGATTCCAGTCGGAGCACATGGATAAAGAACACACAGATATGCGTGTGCATGGGTGATGTGACGAAAGAAATGACTGACTCATTGTTGATCATGAATACCAATACACTGGAGCTGAAGGAAGGTGGTCAGTTGAACAAAGATATAGACCGCACTGCAGGTCCGTCTGTCCGTAAAGAGTGCAAGCGTATCATTTCCAGAGATGGAGCGCAGCTCCCCGGCAACATAGTAATGACAGGAGCTGGGGATCTCCCTTGTAAGAATCTAATACATGTCATCGCTTACCCAGGTTCTTCGCAGATCCTGGACCTTCAGATGAGTGTGAAAATGGGCCTTAAGTTCGCAGATGAAAGAGGAATGGGTTCTATAGTTCTGCCAGCGATAGGCGTGGGGGCCATGGGACTGTCACCAACAAACTCAGCCCGGGTTCTTACAAGGGCAATTCTGAGCTTTCTTGAGTCGCCTCCACGGACAATCAGAGAGATAAGAATTGTCCTATTCAACGAAAGTCTGTTTTCGACGTTTCACGATGAGATGAAAAATGAATTCGCCCCCATTCAAGCCCTTGAGGGCTTTTTCCCACTTTCTATGCCCCCTAAGGAGGAAGACTGCATAACTGCGATGACTCCTGTGGATGTCGCATTTCATGAAGGGTACGGAAACACTCCGCCGATTGCGACGGCGGAGTTTCGAGTGTATGGCAAAGACAAGAAGTGTGTTACCACTGTCATGAACAGTTTACGTGGGAAGTTTGTGAAATATTGCACAGTCCAAAAAGTAACTCACCAAGAGGTGCCTCGTTTGATTCAAAGCTGCAGGGCATGGCTTCGACATTTGGCATCAAAACATGACACGGACCTTAAGAAAGATGAGCACAACAGTACTATTGTTGTAAGCGGGAATTGGGACGATGTTTGTTTGGTTGTGAGTTGCATTCGGCAGAAAATCGATCGGCTCATTGAAAATCAGCAAGTACTTGAAAAGCGTAAATTGATGGCGCAATACGTGCAGTGGCACTATGTTATTCTTGACCGGGAGATTGCTGTCAACGAGAAAGTCAGCTCAACGATTGAAGAGGCTTGGACTAAGAAACAAGATGGAGTTGCATTCTGTATGAATAATAACACTTACAAAGTGGACTTTAAGTCTATGACCGTTGTGTCGAGTGACATGAAATATCCACCCCTCCGGTTAAGTCGCAAGTTACACACAGAAACTGGTACGCTTTCGTGCTTAAGATGCTTTATGTTGTGAGTGTGAGGGAGTCTCTTTGTCAAGTTTTTTCCCTTTTGGTCTCGTCAGGCAACGCATTTTGATTGGTTCTTACTTATGATTTATCAGAGGACAAACGCGTAGATGATGTCACCAGCGTCAAGATTTTGCCTTTTAACAAATGGTAAACATCGCAGCGTACACTATTGAGTTATGGACGCACGCGGGAGGGTTGCTGCTAAACACAAAAGATGCACGAGAGTCGCACGAGGCGGTAGCCGAGAGCGTCTCTAACTTCTTGAGTGCCTAGCAAACCTCCCAAGTGCAACCATAACTCAATAGTGTTCGCTGTGTTGTTTACCATTTGTTTTATAACATAACATTGGTACATTGTAGCAAAAGAGTTCCCTTTTATTTAACACTGAAACCATACGGACCAGAAAAAGACAAGCGCGCGGAAACTATTTTTTGCATTTGCTCACGCGAGCAGCGTACACCCATGGGCAAATGTTGGACTCTGAATTGACCAATCAGGGCGCGCGCCTTACTCAGGTTATGTTATAATTTATCATATCAAACAAATTGTTTTCATGTTGCCGTGGGTCTGTACAGTAATAGATCACAAAAGACGTCAAAACGAGGTAAGACTATCCGTGGCACATGCGACCACGCCTTGTCTGTCACTTCCTTGTTCTTACCACATTTTTACGTCGTATGTGATGTATTACTGAATTGACGCACGGCAACATGGCATCTATTTGTTAACCATAGCATCCATTTCTTTTTTAGGTGTTGTCACTCCAGATTCTTGGTCAACACAACCGTACTTCGCAGACGGAAAACCAGTCCCGGTCACCATGTTTCCTTTGCCGGAGATGGAGTACCAAAGCGTCGCCAACATGTTTTACAGCACCGGTGGTGCTGGCACAATATGAGTATGTTCACCATATAGGAGTATGTTCACCATATCTCCCTTATATTCTCAAAAGGCAAGACATCTTGATCTTGAGTGGATTCCAAAATTATTCGGAGTGGACCCGACCACATCCGCGCCGAAGACTCCGAGAACTTCTTACCCTTCCCAAGAGTTCTGACAAAACTTCCTTCCCAGGACTCCCCCTTCTAAAACAGGACATTTTCTATCACATCGACATTTCTTGTTTCGTATTACTCATATTTTATCTCATTATTCCAGTTAGGCGCGAGACTTTGGTCGGCTGGCGTGAACTAGCGTTAGATTGGAGATTTTAATCCTTAGTGGTCAGAGCAAACCGGTTTTACATTTTATTTCTGTTGTTTTGTTTCAGGAGCGGTCTTTGGTAATGGGGTGTACTTCGCGTCTAGAGCTTCCTATTCCAAGGGGTACACTGCCCCAGATAGCAACGGACTGAGACACATGTATCTGGCTCGAGTCGTTGTGGGTTTCTATACCCTGGGTCAGAGAGGGTTACTGGTACCTCCAGCTATACCCTGCCATGAACCAGAAGTTCTGTTTGATTCTGTAGTGGACAACACGGAAAATCCATCCGTTTTTGTTGTATTTCGTGAGGCGCAGTGCTATCCGGAATATCTTATTACTTTTAAAACATAAGCAAACCGTAACAATAGTTCCCATACTTCTTAAAATTGCGTGACTAGCCATTGCTGTTGCATGACCTCATCCATTTCAATCCAGTCATAACGCAATCTTCTACAAACGGTTGAAGCAAGTTCAGTTGTGTCGTGTTGTATTGTCCCCCTAAAAGACATGGAAATTCCAAAGTTCAGAATTGACGATAGCCATGGAACTTTTTCCCCTGTTTGGAGAAATGAGCAGAAAGTGTCACTGTCATTAAATAATCCCCTCATTACCACAAATTCATGTTTTAAGACAATCAGAATATCAGGTGTTATCTTTAACCTTTAAGTAATAATGATAAAGAAAAAACACAGGGTATAGTAAAAAGATAATTCGTTATTTATAACTCATGAAAAAAATAATTTTTAATTTTTAAAAATATCATTACTCAGTGATTATTAATAATTACAAAAGTTGAAATATTCCCCACTTTCACCAAAAATGAGGTGAATAATTTTTTGTCAATACAACGCAAAAACAAAAAAAAAATGTTTCAGTTGTGTCGATATATTAAAAGAGAGTCTGGAAACTTAACTCTTGAGATGCACTTTTTTCTCTTCAGCCACTTGTTTGTGAATAGGGCAAGCTAATCACTTCTGAACTGGCCAACCAGTGTTCTGTGTGGTATATGCTAATTGAAAGAATAATGGTATCATAATATTTCACCAGCCTGCCTAGATCAGTGTGGCTATTTTCAGGGCAGTCCAAATTATGTGTTAATGAAGATTAAAAAGAATAAAGATGTTGTTGTAAGTTTTTAATTCAACACTTTAACTTGCATTTCATTGGTCTATTTCAGCATAGATTTTGAATGGGTTGAGGTGTTCAGGGAGTAGTTTTTTAACAATTCGTCATGACGAAATTCGATTTTAACCAAATATTCAGTGAAAATATACTTAACACAGACAGCTATCTATAGACTGTTCCAATCCTTGTCTGTATATTAGACATACTGTGCAACTTCGGCCTTTCATTACTGGATTTGTTTCATAGTTAAAAGTTGAGGACCATCCAAAAATATACGTAAACAAAACCAACTGGTATGCCTTCTTCGTGTTTCAAGCATAATTTATCTGGTAAATATTTAATTTGAATGAATATACACATAAAAAAAACATGCCTAAATATGTTGCATAATCAGCAATTCACGCCGCCATTTAGATTTATCACAACAGAATCGTTGCTAATTAGTGTATATTGTAGTGTGACCGTAATTATATGCAAAATGCCCGCAGGTCTAAAACACGTGAATTTTGACTCTACATTTTATTATTACTTGGATTAGTGTGTGCGCGAATAAAGAATCTTGTGTTTTACAGAACCGAGTAGTTAACGAAATATTTGCCAGTTCTGAGCCACAATGTTCTCTCAGTACAGAGGTTGAAGAAAACTGTGAGCTTACAAGAACAATGAATTTCCCATGACAAGTAATATATATATCTTATTAGACGTTTTGTTGTGTGGTATCGCTGAGTATTTTTACTCGTTATTTGTATTTTGACTTGCCCTACGGGCTCGTCAAAATACGGCACAACTCGTAAAAAATACTCAGCGATACTACACAACAAAATGTCTAATAAGTTATTTGTTATCCAGCACGCGAAACTGTTATTTCAGTGCGGGCGAATTTCGTGGATATTTATTTTACAGGGAGTGTGTGACAGAAGTATGCGAAGCGGAACGGAATTGGCGCGTTGTTGTGTTGCCGTTTCTATTTTCTTCATTAAATGAAGAAATTTCCTGGTCGTCATGCTGTTTTTCTTCGTTCGATTCTTCTAATGAACTTGGATCTATATTTTTCAGCCATTCTGACTCTTCTTCGTCGGCAATATGATTCAAATTGTCCGTCATTTGTGTTTTTTTCGTAACTACAATCCAATTCTTCGCTTGTGCGATCCGGGAAAGCCTGTTTAACCGGTACTCTAAAATAGACGAGTACAAATACCGCGTGATATTTGTACTGGTGTATGGTGTTATTTGTACTCGTCTAGGTGTAGCTGGATAATAAGGAGGGCTATTTTGAGCCAATTGGAGGTTTTATGTGCTTATTGTCATTCAAATATAGATTTATTTTAACATCATGCACAACTAAATACTTTCAAACGACTTACCCTCAAGGACTTTTCAAATCCTCTCCCAGCTTCAGTCTACTTTGTAATAGGAAGACCTTCATCAATTCTTATTACAGGTTAAATGAAAATGGGGAGTATCATTCCTGGAACATCACCTCTTATAAATAATCCAACAAAATATTTTTACTAGCACATGATTGGTTAAGATACATCATGTGACCTGGGGGATTTCTGAGGATATACCCCTAGCACTATTCCTCAATTTTCAAACCTTACATCCAATATGGAAAATTTTCAGCATAAAGTTTAATTAAAGATGAGAAAGAGTTATGTGGTTGTTCCAGAAGAAGGCCCAACACGTTTTTTTTTTAGTTGAAAATGAGAAATGAACATCCCCGCCATAACTGGTAGTTGTTTGTAAACATTTTTCCTGTGCGCTGAAGAATATTTGTAGGATTGTAAACACAATGTCCTTGGACATTATGTGCGTCCCTTGAGGCTTGCAGTTTTCTTTGAGCTACCCTCTCTTGCAGATCCAAACAGATAATGTCTGCGGATAAATATCCGTACATATTTTTTGCACCAAATGGAGGCTATTGTTCTATATAATAATTCCCCAGTTTTAGCCAAGGTACATTCAGTGATATGATGCATTTAAACTAATCACAAACAAGCAGAAACATCTAATGGTACATACTTATGATTATTTGTCTGAGTGGAATAAAAGGAGATACTATCACTATGCTTCCATAACAAATATTAAGAAAAATTGACATTTCTTTTTGAGAATTCTCTTGGTGATGATATGGTCACCTCTCATCTAGCCTGCAAAAGAACAGAAGAGTGACACCTTCCATTCCTTTGGTTGCTGCTAAACACAAAAGATGCACGAGAGTCGCACGAGGCGGTAGCCGAGAGCGTCTCTAACTTCTTGAGTGCCTAGCAAACCTCCCAAGTGCAACCATAACTCAATAGTGTTCGCTGTGTTGTTTGTTGTGAGTTGCATTCGGCAGAAAATCGATCGGCTCATTGAAAATCAGCCGGCAAGTACTTGAAAAGCGTAAATCGATGGCGCAATACGTGCAGTGGCACGCTAAGAAACAAATTACACCTTAATTTTTTTTTTTTAACCCTTAGGATCAAAATAGCAGTTCTCCCTAGTAACTTCGTAACATTTGACAGTCAATATGTAAAGAGAATTTAGTGTGACATCCAGATTCAAACACACAACAACTAGTAAATCTGTTTATTCTCATAACCTATCGGCTAGGTAACTTACTCATATTGTAAGGAGAAGCTTCATGTCGATCAATTCAGAGATTTTAGGAGGTAAAACCGCAAAAATGCTCTCAAAATGTTTTAGAAATGTTTATACTGTGTTTAGGTAAATTGGGGGACGAGATACCAACCACATGCAACGAAGATAATGACCATGTGCGATTTTTTTTGTTTTGTTTTGATTTTTTTTTTTTTTTTTTAATGACTTTATTGCGATTGGTTTGTAAGCGGTTGACCTGGTCACGGTTGTCTGAGTTTTTCCGCAAATAAAGAGGCTGCGTGGTTTCAGGCAATAGACCGCAATTTCTAACGGGTTTTCAGAGTAATAACCCACGCATGATGTTTGGGAGGCCGGGAACACGAGAAAAGTTTGTAAATCACGCGCTAGAGGCGAGTGATCGACGAACTTTTCGAGTGTTGTCCCAGCATTACGCCCGTAAACCTATAAAAACCTGGGTGCATGTAGTATTTCAGTTATTTTATAACGTCTATTATAATCCTAAACTAGGAACTGGCTGTAAAGTAGAGCGTATTGAAAAATTATTTAAATAGTCAGTGGTACGCGCTTTTACGGTTAGCAGGAATCCACGCATGTACAATAATTTCAATTTCAGGATAGCGCCTAGCGATTTAATATTTCTGATCAAGTCTCAATAGCCCGTTTCCGAATTACCCTTGGCCTCATTTTCAAAACGAGTCCTTCTGCTCATCCTTTCATATGATAATAAGTTTTCATTAACATGCAAATTAAACTAATTTTTACAAGAATGGTTGAGCACCAGCCCATATTTTACTGCAAAATTTAGTCAAAGGGTGTATATAAAATTGAGTTTTGCTACCCTACAGATAAAACCCTGTTTTAATTAAGTATTTGTTGTTATTGTTGTTGTTTTTGAGCTTTCCGGTCAAACGGAGGTAAGTGGGAGGCTAGCGTAAGGAGCGAGACAGGCGCGAAAAAAATAACATTACCGTCGCTATCCACTCAAATGTTCGCAGATAGTGTTAATGTCTTCAAACGCATTTTGGCGAGGGTTCAACTGTAAATTTCCTTTACCTGTGAGACCTATAAACAAAGAGATGAGACACATTCGCTACCAATCCAAGTATTGAAGACAATTTACAGATGGTAAGTAAATTTTTACTTGAATTCTGCGATGCTGGTTTTCTTATGAAGAATTAGGCCATGATCTGAGAAACTCATAAATCATTTGCTTTGCGAGATTCGTTTAAGGTTTGCTTTTCAAAATGTTATGCACTACACTATACTTCGCTAATTTTAAGCAGTATTGAAAGTCTTCGACGTTTTATTTCGCAATAAGAGTCAACGAGTTGTCGGAAGGTTCTCGAAATATTGTCTGGCAGTCTCTAATCGAAAATCTAGGCGCCATCTTAGTAGTGTCGTCATCGAGAGCTTAGTCAGCGCTTTTCGTAAACATTTACATCCTGAAAAAGAGATTAAACGTTTCGATCGAGGTCGTGAATTTCACAGCGAAGCTAGTTCTACAAAGATCCATAAAAACCTTGTCTCATAAAAATTTTAAAAATTGCAAGGTAATGCATCGACAAACAGCTAGTTAATATTCAACTGTAGCAACTAATTAACCGGGGACATTTACATTTGAGATAATATTCCGCGTAGCGATCCATTTACTGAAAGAGTCCAACTGATTCGAAACTATTCACGACCTTCAAAATTAAGATTCCATGGATGGTATACTCTCAAAAAAAAATTATGATTTTATCCAAATGCGATTATTGTTTATCAGCTGTGCACAAACTCTTATTTTGTCTTGTGTGTATTCCGTTTTGTTGTGTTTTGTGTAGGTTTGGTTTGATTTGGTTTTGTTTGATTTGTTTTCGCTTCACAATTTTCACGGGAAATTTTTAAATGTATATGTGCTGAAAGCGGGGGTGTCTCACAATATTTGTCGTATTTTTATCAGATATGGCAATTTAGGAAATTTCTAGCCCGTTTCTTGTTACGCTTCGCATCGGAAGCATAAGTTGCCGACCAGCTGGGGCTATAAAACTGACCATGTAAGGAAATTTTTACACAACCTTTGATTCCTCTGAGAACTCTCACAAATACAACATTTGAGATATAAATAGATATGTAAAAGTTTTCAAAGTAGACCTGGAAGTAGCTGCTAAAAGGTTCACTTAAACTAGCATTTATGAATCAGTGTTGTAGCCCTAGTCCCAGTCCCTCGCGTCTGTTGTGTTGCATTAGAGGGTTACTCTTGAACAATTTTCTAGAAATGGTAAGTTAAACTTTATTACTTTGTCAATAAAAATAGCAGCAACCCACCAAGTAAGGACACTTAGGTATGGACAGACACAAAACTAAAATAAAAGGGGTAATTAAATAAAAAAAATAACAGTTTTAAAAAGTTCAGAAGTACAAAATTCTATCACACGAAGCCCTTTGCTGTATAGATGTATCCGATTGCACTAACTGTTAATAAAAATTATGAGCCGCACAGGACGCAATTTTTTACCGTTATCTGGTAACATTACATGTATCTGGACTAGATCTTGTTTTCTGTTAGACTTGGCAAAAACATCCAAAGTCTGTTGATATCTCACTTTTGCATGGACCTTGGTCCCAGATACCTCACTGGATGCTTCTGAAAATGCGTAGCGTATACTCCAGGGATTATAAAAATCCCTTCGTTTTTTACAATATAATAAGTAGTATTGTGAAAAAAATAATTATGATAAATAAATCTGGGCATAGGTCGCTTTTGACCTTAAAAAAAAATTGATGTTGCTATAAATACCAATTAAATCCGATACTGACATGGGTTTCAATGGAAACGGATTGCAGTATTGATGTTCCAGTTGAATTTAGGCTGTGACGCGTCGATAGGCTTAAGAAAGGTGCTCTTAGATCCCTTTGTCTTGCAAATTTGAGCGTTTTCTTATTTAAACTGATTACCAGTAGTCATGTTTCTAATTGAGTAAGAGAAAGAAAGTTCTTATTTATTTATTTATTTACTTTTATTTTTTAAAATTTATTATTTTTTGGTCATTCCGAGAATTCCGGGTATTCCGAGTATTCCGTTTCCGGTTCCGAATTCCGGCATTCTATGTTTTCCAAACTACTTTTACAGTACTGTAAATGCCAAGCAGTATAGGCTCTAATATCCGTAGAGGAGAAAAAAACTTAGCTGTGTCAAAGTCAAAGAAGGATTGCTTCATCCAAATTTTGTTTCTGACCCCCACCTTTAACACTAAACATCACCAGACAATGATTATAATTTTTTTTTAGCCATCTAAAAGTATTATTAGTATGTAACTAAGGCTCCAGTTTTACATTTCAAATTTTACTCAAAATTTGTAAATAACTAATAAATTTATCTTCAAACTTCTTTAGATTAAGTAACTAAGTAGTGTCCCCAATTAGTTTTTACACCTGTAAAGCTAACTACATTGACACTTGAACAAAGTTTTCATTCATTCATTGATTAAACGACAGAGTATCACTAGCTATAATTGATGATAATAGCCCATTTCCGAATTACCCTTGACCTCATTTTCAAAACGAGTCCTGGTGTTCATCCTTTCATATGATTATAAGTTTTCATTCACATGCAAATTAAACTCATTTCATAAGAATGGTTGAGCACCAGGCCTCGTTTTAAAAAAGAGGCCAAAAGTAATTCGGAAATGGCCTATTCTTTTGGATAGTTAATCTATTTTGGATATTAAATCTACTGACATTACTGAGGTCGCATTTAATTTTTGTTACTTTCTTCTTTGGCCGGAAAAGTGAAGGTAACTCTGGAGTATAAAGGTTCAAATGGAAAATCAATTGGTTTTACCTACTTTGAATTTACCAAGAACTCTGAAAGAGTCATACTTGAAGAGATCTCGAAAGTTAGGACGAGCCAAGATGCAATGTACAAGACAGTTAATAGTCTTGCTGTATCGAGAAGCAGTGGTGTTCAACAAGAAACCCTCGTGGTGCAAGAGGAACAGGTGTTGGTATGTATTACTGTAAAGTATCATGCACAACTTGAATTTGTAATTTTACTATCATGACTTTGATTGAAATTTTTGTTATGAGTAATGGATTCCGTAGTATTTGAATGTGCGTCACATCTGCTAAGGTCTAGGGTGGCAGGTAAGAAATGGTACTGAAAACGTTATGGTATCATAATAACCCTTGATTGCCCTTCACGAAGGTATGTATTTTATTTATAAAGACCCACTGCTCCACCACAAAGGCTGGCAGGCTACCTTAAAGTGTTGAATCACTTCAGTGACCTTGATTAAGGATTCATAAAATGCAATGGAACCCAATTTTTACAGTGTAGGAAACTATAATTCGTGAACTCCTGTGATGATATTTGGCCAACTGGAATTACTAAATTAAATATCGTAATCGTTCGGAACAAATTCATCTTTTAGGATCATCGGGAAAAAGTTTTGATAGTTTTTTAACCTCGGCTAAACGAGTCTCTTCCGTCTGGAGAAATCTTCTCAATTACATACCGTATGTGGACAAACAAAACATTAGGGGTGACTTCTTTCCGACATTAACTGCTTTTCTTATGGAATTCATTGATGGCTTGGTCTTCTCATATTGAATAGAAGTGTATTCCATTGCCTCTTCGCAACATTCTGAGATTCACCAAACTACTCAATGTAACCTCTCGCCTTCTTCCTCTTCGCCTTACACTAGAGTTCTCTATCAGATCTCTAGTGCAAATGCGTTGTAAAGTAAGAGTGCTTTTATATAAAGTGTCGAAAGACGTAACGCTGGTTTCCCTTCAATGCGCTTTGATTGGTTTAGAAGACTCCCGCTACTCTCTCAACCAGTTAGTTACAAAACTAATAGCAATCGTGACATGGTCACTCACGTCTCCTCGCGCTTGTCCGTGCTTTGAGTTCTCTTTGTGTCCTTGTGATATTTTTCTGTTCTCTAATTGGCTGATGTGTTTACGGTGGTTTTGGTATTACGATACTCAATTAAAACCTTCTCATTAATTTACATTTGGTCTTGTAACCTAACATTGCATATGGTTATTTTACTAGGATCGTCCAATATGAATAAGAGGAATGATGCTCTACCTGAAGAAATTCTTACACTACTTGTGTACAAAGCTGCCGAAATAGAAGGCCGCGAGTTTCTCGAAATGGTTTTCAGCACTTCAGTTGGAAGAGTATTATTTAATCACTACAGAAACAATTTGACATTACCTGAAGATGTTGCTAGAGCAAATGGACATACCATCTTGGGAGATTTCCTTGAGGATGTGAATGAAAGGTAAGAATTATGTATTTCTTTGCTGGGTTGGTTATTTAAAGCCTTCTTGCCACCAGAAAAGTAATGCTGACATTATAGATGGTGAGAAAAGTCAATGATTTTCAGATAATACGATAAACTTGGACAACCCTGTTACCTTCATAATGGACTCCAAATCGGATCGAGAGATTATGGCTACTGTGTTCCTGTTTTCTCGTGTTCCTGTCAATACACGTTATTCTCTCAGAGTGTCTTCCTCCAACCATACGTTTTATATGCAATTTATTCGAGGGCTTTTTTTTTTCTTTTATCAATTGTCTTTATTCACTTTTAATTTGCACAAAACAATACAGTACAATACGTAAAACACTCAAAGTATTTACGGGAATAACAATGCTTACGTTATTTACAATGCTGACACTGTTTCCATTTATAGTTATCGCTACTCACGTTAAAGTCCGCTTAGGGTTCAGATTATATGATACAAACACTACTTACATTATGATTTTTTAAATAATTAGCCTACTCCACATACGATACAATTCCGTTTCTACTTATTCTAGATCAGGCAGTTATTTCAATTAATGAGAGGTAGACTGCACCAGCACCACATCACAGACACAATGCAAATACTTCAATTAGGTTTCTGAGCGGAAGGTTGTTAAAAACTTAAATAAATAATGCAGATTTTGAATGAACCAACCACATATTCTCTCTGCGCAATATCAGAAAAGTAAATAAATAAAAACAAATGGATAAATAGAAGAAATCATTTTGATAATGGTTCTCATCTTTTCTTAAAATCTTGAAGCTTCTTGTTTCTTGAGGTAATGAGCCTTTCAGTCTCCTGCTTAGTTTCTACTTTTTGTAAAAACAAGGTAAAGTTGTAGGCTAATTTGTGATGCAATGTTTCTGAAATGTTACTGAAGTCGTAAGAATTTGCAGTAGCGCTCAGCAGGACTGTCTACGTTACATCATTTTCTTACTCATACAGGCTATCAAAGGAAGTTTGCAGAGGAGACAACTATGAAACCATTGATTGGTTAGAGCTTAAGTATGCCGTGGACAAGAAAATTTGTCTACCCAGTAAGTTTTCACTTTGATCATAAGATACAGGTACGAAGCACAGCATATCGTGTGGAGTCGAAGTTTATTGCAAACAGTGAATACTGCTACACAGATCATCAACAGCTCCTTTTATTTTTTATTTTTATTTCTATTTTTTATTTTTATTTTTCACTACGGGTTTTGGGATATCTATACTTGTTCCTGGCCCGTCCCAAACCAGGAGATCATGAAATAGATGTAACCCTATTGTCAGGAACTTTTAAATTTTTTTTTGTTAGCTGGCGGGTTCCACGGTATAAGTGTAGCAAGAAGTAAGTTATAGCAGACCATAGCTGTTGTCTTACTTGTTCACGCCAGGTACTAATGATGCCCAAGCGGTAAGTTCTCCAGTTGATGATGTGAACCAGAGTGGCTACGAAGCAGATGATGAAGCATCATCGTTGCCATCACCCGCTGACACTAACGCGAATGGTAGCGAAATGCATGATTCAGAACATGGAGATATAGAGCAAATTACATCAGGTGATTGTGAAGGTTCTTCTCCTTGAGATTTTTTCTCTGCCAATTCTACTCCTGAGTTATTGGTGTGCTATCACTTAGGCTTTCAAAATCATTTCAACAGGGCTTTTGTTCATTTTTATTTACTTATTTTAGTTATACATCTAACATTCATTTTACAAGCCATGCAGTATCTTTCAACAACGTTTCTAGCTTACCATGTTGTTTTATATCACTAGGTAAGGATGATTCGCGTGATTCAATCACGACTGAAACTGAAAGACGACGACATCAGAAGAGAAACGAACGACAGGCGGGGAGCGGGTCTTCATTCGCAAACAGAGATGATTCTGAAAAGGAAATGGAATCCTTGCCTTATGGTACAGACATTGTGGAGATAAAAGGTGCTCCCACATTTTCTTGCATTAATTCATACACCTCTTGTCCTCCTCGCCACTTGCGTGGTGGCTTAATTAATTGTTTTAATTACAGTCGCAATTATTTGATGATTCCAAGATCGACTAGTTTTATCAACTGGGGTGATATCTAAATTGGCCAGCTTTAAGAGATAACCAATATATTTACTTCTTGTAAAATGATTAGGCTGTCTTACATTTCCAAGCCTAAAACAATGTCCTTATGATTCACGATCATGGTGTTCGAGAATACCATACGGACTAATGTAATGTTATTGTTTCCTGTCGCAAATCTCTATCAAGTTTCGATTTCGTCGCAGACTAGAACAATTTCCTATTGAGTATCCGAAACAACGCGGGACTTTCCTCCCAGGCCTCACTGCGCTAACCGCTCGTGCCAGTCTACTTGGAAGTCTCTCGCGTTTTCCCGAAAAATTGTCACGACTTCTTGTTGTAATGCATGATTTTCCGTTATTCTGATTGCTATTTGTGGAAGTTTTACGACGCTCAAATAAATCATCTCATCTCTTCGAAATTTTAAATGCCATCGAGTGACGCGGATCAACACGAAGCAAACCAAAGCATGAAACGAAGCTCATCTTTTATAGGTGAATATATGAAAATCATATATGTGTGAACTGCAGTAACGAACACTACTACTGCTTAAGTAATGTTCGTTACTGTGAAGATCGCTCACGTACTCATTTCATCTCTTATTGTGGATCTGACTAACATCATCGTCAGGGTATACAGTGTCTTCATATGTTGTTGTTTGGCCGCATTTTCAGCTTCTTCTGCAATCTCTTCAGTCCATCTTCTTTTATCCACCCTAACCTGTCTTTTAATTTCCCTATCCTTCTGTCGGTATTCATCTTGCCATCTCTGCTTAAGTCTCTCTGATCTTGCACCGATTAACTTTTGTTTGATGGCCTTCCTTTGGTCGACCAGAGCCCAAGTTACCTTACTCAACCATGGCTTGTTTTTCTTTTTCTTGTACCCTAGTACCTCTTCTGCCTTTTTACATAAGCTTTCTCCAATATCTCGCTTTTCCTCTCTACTTGGTCTTCTACTTCTCTTTCATCAGTCATTGTCTCTTCTATTTCCAGTGCCTGAATCTATTTTTTAGCTGTATATTGAACCTTCTGTGTATGTCATCGTTTTGGAGTTGGTGGGTGTCGAACTTTATTTTGGTATTCTTGTGAATTTCCTTGTGAGGAAATACTGTTCCAGTGATAACCATTTCATTAAAATCACAGAATTCTTTCAGTCATTCTCCAGTATCGTTAACCGTGCCCAGTCCATGTTGCCCCATTACTCTTCCAAGGCCGTTGACAAGGTTTCCCACTTTTCCATTCATGTCTCCGGTGATGATTAACGTATCATGTTTGTGCCCAGTCCATGTTGCCCCATTATTCTTATAAGGGTGACTTCACCGATGAAAAAAGGTTTTTTGTTTCATGGACAATGAATATTTACTCGATAAGCGTGTGGAAAAGACTTCCACTATCCTGAAACAAGCGTTTCATCCTATGAATGGCATTTCTCTCGGCTGTTTTGATCTTCATTCACATTTTCTTGGCTTTTGATGTAAAATTATCTGTAGTAATGTTTACATAATTTCTTCCTCATGATACGATCTTCAAAAGAAGCAAAGGGACAATAAGGTTTTTTATTACACGACTCGGGCAGTCAGAGGGCCAATAACTAAAATCAACCAATCAAAATGCTCTATCGCCGGTCAATATTCTCTCAGTATTGGACCGGGTACTGTCCCGAATGGTCCCGAATGATACCGCACCTGTGTCCCTTTGAACTTCAGTCGTAGAATAAATCTCTTATTAACCAAGCTTGCTCGGGACCGTACTGGAAGAATATCGGCCCTCGGTCTTTTTTGTACGGACCTCGGGCCGATATTCTCCCAGTACGGCCCTCGCGCTTGGTTAATAAGATATATGTTACGTAGGTCAAATTCATAGCTGCAATAGTTTTTCCCAGCAGCAGTTCATTCTTCTACTCCTCCTAAAACGCTGTTTCATCAATTGCTGAATTCCTCATGAAAGTTAAAAAAAAGAGTATAGATTTGAAGAATCGTAGTCGACTTTCTCTGTCTCTTCTATTCTCTGTATTTCTTGAAAAACTCCTGGCGATAAAGAACCATCACTAAGACAGAGAGAAATACTACAAATGAATACTGTTTAATTAATTTCTTCATTTTTAAACTTGTAGTTCCGGCCGAGATACTGGCGCAAGGACCCGTTGCAAAACGGCTTTATGAAGAAGCTCTAAAGGATGGGTCTCTAAGTGTTTATCGAACTCGAATATTGATCACTGGTCAGGATCGTGCTGGCAAAACAAGCTTGAAAAAGTCACTCTTGGGTCAACCATTCGACCCTGAAGAACAGAGTACCGATGGAATTGAGGTCGATCCATCTAAGTGCGCCATTAAAGTTGACCAAATTAAGAACTGGAATTCGACAGGTAAAAAGGAATCATGTTTGAGTGAATGCTGTGAAGAGATATCAAGAATGTTGGCTGAAAAAAGATATCAATGGATTCTTCAAAAAGAACAAATGGAATCAGAAGAAGTGCCTCATGAAGAACCTAAAGAAAAACCCGCGGAAGACTCCAACATCAAGGATGAAAATGAGGTTTGTCATAATGCAAGTTTTGAATTCACACACTCGATATGACCTAGTGTAAATGTGTGGCGTTTATAACTATATTTTCCGTACCATCCTCCTTATTAGATTCTTCGTACTGAAGACAGTCCTAAGAGTCCGAACGTCTATTCGTCAACAAGTGAAAAGCAAGACAACGAAACAGAAAACCAAACCCGCGGTTGCTTGGAAGAGAAAAGAAGTGATTGCTCAAGTGAGTCTGGATTGATACCTGATACAGTGGTGGAACATGCTGATAGATTATTGAAGGAAATGATTGACGGTAAGGATAGACAAAACCCTCAGGACGACAAAGAATCGATTGTAACTATCGATTTATGGGACTTCGCGGGACAGCACCTGTATTATGCTGCTCATTCTGTATTTTTTACTAAAAGAGCCGTGTACGTCCTTGTGCACAATCTCAGCAAAGAACTGAATGACCCAGCCCAGCCTTGTGCAAGACAAGGTTGTCATAACATTATCTTGGAAAACCCTGGCCGAATAACAAATCTAGAGGATCTGCTTTCATGGCTTGCCACTATTCACAGTATCAAACCGAAGGACGAGGGAATGCCAGTTGACAACTCAGGCACAGGGATTTCCTATCTTCGACCCCCGGTATTCATTGTTGGCACACATGCTGACCAACCAACAGAAAATATCGAGATTGTGACAACAAAGATACAACAAGCTATATCTGGTAAGGAGTACGACAAACACGTGATCCGACCTTTCTTCAGCATTGATAACACACAAGGTCACCAATCATCGTTCGGTAAAACACAGAGAAACGAATCTGTGTTACCCAAGGTTAAGAGATTGTTCGTTGGGAAGTCGCAAAGGAGTCATCAGAGAGGTAAGGTAAAAAAGATGTAAGTGGAAAAAGTTGCTTTTCTGGCAAACTTTAAAAAATATGTCATTATATTAGCGGTCATTTATCCATAAGGCGGACGGCATTCATGCAAATCTAGACTGTAATGAATCCAAGTCAATTTCAAATTACTGTCACTAGCTATAGATTTCTTTGTGATGTGTAAAAAATTAAAAAAAAGGTGGAATTTACCATAATTAGTGAAACAGAGCGGTTATTTTTGGAATAATCTGGTCTTGAAGATACATACCTTAATGAATGGCGAAGAAAGTTCACTCTCAAATCATTTTGTTATTTGATATTTCTGTCATATTGTGTGAGCACGAGATAGAACTTCCTTTTTATCCAATGCGTACATCTGACAGGAGAAATAGCCCTTGTATATATGATAGCGTGGTGACCTCAAGATAGTAATAGAGGATACTAGGTACTGTTTTTATTTTTATCTTACTCATGATTTTAAGGAAAAAGTGGAGAAAAAGGCAAAGCTACTGGTGATGAGATTCATATTCTTCGTGCCAAAATTATGGAGATTCTGCGACAGGAGCCATACATGGGAGAGAAAATACCAGTTAGGTAAAGTGCGTTTGCATACATTTTAAGTAAAGACGTCTAAAATGAATTTGATATCAGGGTTATGATATTATAATAAGATCTCCTGCATTCGCCGTGCAACATTTCAAAATTTTGCTTTTTAGAATCCCTCATATCTGCAATGAAACTCCTGGGTGAAATTTTGACGGCACGAGTTCAAAGAACAATGTTGATTTGCTCTCGGTAAAACAGGGGATTTTGAGCAGTCTAATCTTATGTTAGCCTGTTTTGTATCAATGACAATTTTACTTGAGAAGTATCTATTAGCTTGCGTGTGGAATCACTATATAACTTAATAAGCCTCTGGCCTTTGAGACTACAGTCGAACCTCTACTAACGGCCACCTCTCTACGATGGGCTTCTCCACAAAGGCCACGTTTTTCGGTCCCGGCAGGCTGCCAATACATTGATTTAAACCTCTCTGCAACGGACACTTTCTTCTGTCCTAAAGGTAGCCACTGTGGAGTGGTTCAACTTTATTGCCTTACTTTTTCAACAGGTGGTTTAACTTTGAAAAACTTGTGGAGACTTTAGTGGCTAGCAATGTTTATTTCATGGATGTGGAGGAGCTTCGAACGCTCGTCGAGAATGCGAACATAATAGAAGGGGATGACCATTTCAAAACCATGCTTAATTTTTATCACGACTTGGGGATGATTGTTAAGCACCGCAACACGGTCATTCTTAAAGCTCAGTGGCTAATTGATCTGTTCAGGAAGTTGATAACCATTCCAACATTTGACAAAATGGTAGGAAATGCCTTATTTACGTTAAAAAGTGTTTTTTCCCTATGATAAGTATAAGAAATAAAATCAGTCCAGTTATGAAGTGATGATAGATAGTAGCCATGTTTTATGGTGTTCCCATACTCGACAATTTTAAGCGAGCAATGGTTTTCAAGCTCTGAGTTGTTGAATTCGCTGATTAAATAAACAACTTTGGCCAAATAGAATTGTCAGAGAAACATCCACGATCCTCGCAGTAGAGAGCGCTATTTATGCAATAGCAAAAATCAGACCTGAAAAAAATCAGGCCTGTACGGGATTCGAAACACTGACCTCTGCGATACTAGTGCAGCGCTCTACCAATTGAGCTAACAAGCCAACTGGGAGCAGGCCGTTAAGTTGATTCGTAATAAACCCGTGATGATAAATCACGATCCTCTTCTGCGAGGATCGTGCATCATACGTATCTACAACCGCAGTTAAAAATATATGAACTTCATATTTTCATTGTATTCCATTAAATTGTCTTCAAATATTTAGTTTTATTCTCTTTTTGAATTTTACATTAAATTTTCCGAAGGTAGCTAGTGTTGTTGAGTTTGCTATTTCTGTATATTTTAAGTATTCATGGGAAGTATAGTTCACTTTATGTGCTAATTGCGTTCTTGATTAGGATCCTGTGGAATCAAAGCACTGGCCTGAACTCGAGAGAAATGGTGTTCTCAGCATGGAGCTTGTTGATCACGTGTTTACAAAATTTCTTCGTCGAGGCGTTATCAAAGAAGACATCTTGGACATGATGGAGCAGTTTGGTTTGATTGCTAAGTTCTCTTCACCAGCTCTGCCTGACGTGAAGTATTTTGTACCATGTCAACTGAAGTCCCCACCAATAGAGCTTTGTAAAATGGAGCCATCATCCACTGATCCTTGTCCATTGTATCTTTATTTCCTCGATGGTTTTGTCCCGCATGGTCTTTTCCCACGGCTTGTCTCTAGTTCGACAGCTTGGGTGGCTACGACTGGATCTTCTCACCTGCCGAAACTCTACCAGAATGGAGCTTGGTTTGTTCTAGAGGGAAAAGTCATACATGACATGATCCTAATTTGCAAAAAAAGATTTATAAAAATACTACTGAGGGAAGTAAAGGAAGCCAAAGCAGTTGCACTCCCGCTCTCAACTTCAAGATCTGCAGAAGTTGCAAGAAGAGTGAGATTGTTCTTGAAGAGCAGCTTAGAACATTTTTCACAAGAATTCCCATATCTGAGCAAACTGAGGTATCAGTTCTCCGTCGAATGCCCGTACTGTTTGCAAAGGGTAGAAGAATGTGCAATCCACAGAAAACCCTCTTGTACACATGAAGACTGTTTACACCTTCTCGAAGTTAAGCAAGGAAAGCATCTGATCTGTATGGAAAGCGCCGGATACAACGAAGTCTTGACAGTTCAAGGACGGGACTTGTGGTTTTCATCGGAAGGAACCCAGGTACTATCATCATTTATTATAATAACAATACACTTCATCGAAGAAATAATATCATTTGCAACTCAATTTCACTTTGCTGATAGTCATTTGGGAAATATTCCTTAACGGTTCTTCCGTTAAAAGGGTAGAATCTAATGGATAGCTGAGCGACATACAAACCGTGTCATTGTTTTGTCTTATCGTTCCGACAGCTGATTTTTTCGGCCCATCGGATAGTCAGATAACGTCTGCGTAATGTGATTTAAAGGACGGCCAAGCTCTCAAACTTTTGTTAATAACTGACCCTTTGAAAGCGTGAAAACCCTAGCCTAACCAAGGGCCGAAAGTGGCCAACAGAAGAGTGAATAATTAAAATGGAAAGAGCAAGCAAACCATCTGCAACATTTGATTGCGTTTTTTACCACGTTTTTACCCCGTGGTATGATGTCATACGACGTCATACAATGAGGTTTTAGGTATGGAGGGAAAAAACTAACTCGCTCACCCAATTCTGATTTGTCAGGAAGTTCATTTGTGCATTAAGTGTGGATTTATTCCCTGCTTCCCCTACAAGATTTTGTATTGTCCCCATAGTCGTACTTTCGTCTTCTTTTTCATATCATGAGCATAGAGGTATATCATGAATACATCGAGTGATCAACAGAATTCAAAATGGCGTTTTTCGTCGGGCCGTATGCTAAAAATCATCGACGGGGTTTTTCCTTTCTCTCGCTACATCTTGATCAATCCCTAATTAGACGTATCGTTTTAAAAAATGCATGAAAGGTACGATACGCACCATTTGATTCGCTCTCGTCTTCTTCGACCAGCTTGTAAATTAAAATTTATTTAACGCCCTTTCATTGCGTGAATCTTAGTATTTATATACTTGGGAATAAAATGTGTTACTATTTTTTCAAAGGATCCGTCAAAAACTGGTAGTTTGAGAATTACTCTTTTAGCGAGTGAGTGGGGATCATCTATGGGTGGCATGTCTACCATCAATCGACAGCTTGCCATACTCCTGGCCAAACATAGGGAAATAGAAGTCACCCTCCTAGTTCCAAAATTTAGCTGCTCTGAAGAAGACAGGAGGACCGCTTGGAATCACAATGTCCTTATTAAAGAAGCAGAGAAACGTCCAGGTTTTGACCCCCTTGACTGGTTGAGCTTCCCACCTAAAGATCTCATCATTGATGTAATTCTGGGTCATGGAGCCCAGCTAGGTAAGCAAGCTCAAGTCATTAGGGAGTCCCACAATTGTCAGTGGGTGCAAGTAGTCCATACTGCGCCTGAAGAGCTCGGAATGTTCAAGACCCATCCTCGAGCTGTTGCTAAAGGAGAGCTGAAGACTACAACTGAGGTAGATTTGTGTAAATTGGCAGATCTAGTTGTGGCGATTGGACCCAAGTTGGCGGAGGCCTATTCTGCCTATCTTCGCCCATGCCAGAAGCAGCAAGATATCTTAAAGTTGACTCCTGGAACTTTCAAAGAGTTTTCCGCTTTAATACAAGATCCAGTTGACTTAGGAAATTTTAGAGTGTTGACCTTTGGTCGTGGTGATCCAGAGGACTTCAGTCTGAAAGGGTATGATATCGCTGCCAAAGCAGTTGTTGAACTGAATGACTACTCGTACCATCTGATATATGTGGGTGCACCTGATGGAAAACAAGAGGCAGTCAAAGAACGTTTGCTGCAGAGTGGTATTTCTAATCGTCAGCTGACAGTAAGAACGTTTTTGCAAGACAAAGAGAAGTTGAAAGAGTGTTTTTGTGAGGTTGATCTCTGTATCATGCCATCGCGGACGGAAGGGTTCGGTCTAACAGGGTTGGAAGCCTTATCAGCTGGTCTTCCTATTCTTGTAAGTGGAAACTCGGGGTTCGGAGACGCACTCTACAGCGTACCATCGGGGAGATCTTTTGTGGTTGATTCTGATGACTCCAAGGTGTGGGCTGAGGCAATTGCTGGTATTCGTGTGAAGGAGAGATTAGAGCGTCTTCAAGAGACTCAACTTCTTCGAACATCTTACGAAGAGCAGTTCAGCTGGGAGAAACAGTGTGACCTTCTTGTTGATAAGATGTGGAACAAAGTTTATGGTGCGGGTATGTCGATGATTATTAATAACGTCTTTCTGTAGACTTTTTTTTTATATCGTATCCCACTCTCTGCTGACATTGATGTCAAAACGCCACGAATTAAGCTTCTAAAACAGCGTGAAATAGGCTTTTCATTCATTTTTGTGTACAGCACCAATGTTTGCCAAATTGACAAGAGTGAGATAGGAAATAAAAGCAAAAGGAACCTTCAAAATCGATAGTATCAATCTCCATTTTCATTATCTTTCGTAAAGCGAGTATATTCCAGAATGGTAATGTACCCGTTGCACAAATCTCATATCCTATGATAGGGTCAAGATAAAAGGTATCTGCTCCGGTTGTTCACAATGCAATTATTGCTTACTTTGCAACATAAATATCTGTCATGATGAAAAAGAAAAAGCAATAATATAGAATGCTCAGTGGCTAGTCTAACCAATTACCCACTATTATTTAAGAGTGATAGTTTATTTCGCTACTTTTTCTCTCATTGTTGAATCGTCTTTCAAAGACCCTGACTGGGAACTCTTTGCCGTATTTCTCAATATATTAATTTTTATATTCCACTTGAAAGAATAGCCTTATTCTTTTAGTGACGATCGATTTTGGATCACTTTATGTTCTCATGAAATGTTTATCGACGCATTATCTTAAAAATAAGGAAAGATCTCGTTCGGTCGAGGCTATTGCCTCCCTGTAGAGAGAGGGTATTGGGTCAATGTCTTTCACATCCCTAATTTGGGCGGGTATTGCTTCCCTGACAGAAAACTCATTGTTCATGTAGGAGTTTCACTCAGCCGCAATGCTGATGCCGAAAGAGATCCTGGTGGGGCGAAAACAAAAATCATACGTGGTAAATTTAAAGTACGGTCTAAGATGAAATAGATTTTCTCCGTGTCACAACTGAACCTTTTCCTTGAACTACATTGTATGATTCAGTTAAACCCACCACAAATTATTTCTCTGCTAGGGCTGCTGAGGCAAGTTATTCAGGATCTTCAGCAGATGCACCTCTTTGCAAGCAAGGTCAACAGCAACACTCACTTGACTGAAGAGTTAACGCAGATTGCTTTAGATAAGGGTTTCAGAATTTCTGACAGTCAAGGATCAGGAAACTGCATGTTTCATGCCTTGTTAGAACAACTAGAGCCGGTCAAAGGAATCAAAATGCAACATGGCCATTTGAGACAATCTTTGGTTCAGTACCTCAGGGAAAACCCAAAGCTGGTGAGTTACTGTAAGCCTTAAAAGAAAGAGAACTAGTAGTGGATTAGCTGTTTTTTCTTTTGTGTTTAATTCTCCCCTTACATCTTCGAGTATTGTTTTAGGTTGGCCTGAAAAGTTTATTCTGTGTTCGCATATTCTCATGGATAGAGATAGGTACTTGAGCAGTGAGTTTTTTTCCCCTAGAGCTGAATCGTTATAATCACCGCAAGATTGTACAAAGAGCTTGTATCTTGGATCTCAGTGCCAAGCAGTAGGCAACTTAGTTTCTCTCTTGAGAAAGAAATTAAATGGTATTCTTTTCCACTTTCTTGTCTGATCCAAGTGTACTGTATGTCTGGAGGAGTCATCCCAACTTAAAGAATTATTCCTTTTAGAATCGATCACCTGCCATCAGTTTAGCACGGATCTAAGAAAGACGTTGATAGTTTTTGAAGACCTTTCCACCGATGCAAAATATATTAGAATAAAATAGAATATTAGCAGTTTTATTTACTACCTCCCTGACATTTCCCTCGCGTGGTCGCATTTCAATAAATAATCATTTCTTAGTAGTGGTATAATGGTAAACATTTGTAATAAGTTCTATGCACGGCTATGTGTCATCTTTCTTTACTTTAGTCTTTATTGAATATACAAGTAAAAATACATACCTATATTTACATGTTTAAATTATTAATTAAAAAGGTAGAAAGCGGAAGCATATTTAAAATACAGTCTATTAATATGACTAGCTTTGAAACTTTCTGTGTTGATACAAGGTGGTAGGCTTGTTTGAGTTCTCAAACCTTTGGATGATTCTTTAACTTTGGGCAGCAAATTGTACAGCGGATGAGTAGCCAGGCAGCTAATCCTCTTTGACACTGACCTATCTGTTTTCTCAAGCAAATCATATATAGCTATAGCATAGGATATAAAACTGCGTTTATGACATCTACGAAGGAACCGCTGCACAGTATTAATGGGCTTGCCAATGTGCTTGAAATTATGTTGATGCCAAACTGTAGCTGCCCATTTAGATTCTACAGGATGACATTAGGTGATTTTTGCCTTAGTTACTGCTGCTTGCCCACCAAGTTCAAAGTGTTTAAAAGGTACCACTGCTTTTTTCAGTAAGGAGGTTGATTTTTGTTTTGGAATTCAGGTCTTAGTTGTTTCTTTAACTGTCTCTTCTTACAGACAGATGGAACAGATCTATTTCACTTCGTCCATGGCCATGAAACATGGGCTGATTACCTAACATACATGGAACAAGATGGCTCGTGGGGAGACCACCTCATTCTCTGTGCAGCGGCAAATAGCTTTAAAACGTGCATTCATGTGGTCAGCAGTCTACAAAATGAAGTAGTCGTCAAGCCACATCGTCCTGTTAACGAAAGCAAGCCACTTGTGCTGGGCCATATCCATGAGGTACACTATGTCAGCCTTCAACCCATACAAGGTAAGAATGAAAATGCACAATGCACGTGCTGTTCAATATTAAAGCAATGAAGATCAATTAACATCCATAGCAACATTCGAAAACCTTATGTTTCCTGCGTAAAACACTAGCTGAGTCGAAAGGTTGACCATCGAGTAGTCAACACTTCTCGAATCACAGCGTGGTTATTAAGTTGATCTTTGTCAGAGATAACCGTGAGAATGAACTAAGCTTTCCATTTTCCTTGCTTGAAAAACAAACCAGCGCCTTAAGTAACTTGAAATGTACCATTGCCGTCGTTTCATAAGTCGTGCATATTATAAAATAAGCTCCAAGCTACATTCCTCGATGGTTTTTAGAACTCGTAGAAGTGATTCATGAAGATGATCAACTTACAGTTTGATTCAAAAAGATGGCAAACGAAGAAATCGTGGGAAGCGAATTTGGTGTTCAGTCATCGGGTTCTTCAGGTATATCAGGGCTCGACACTAACTTTTTAACTTACTAAACCAAGTGGCTAGAGACAAACAGTAGATTTTACGACAATTTCAGTTTGTTTCCTAGCTAAACTGGACAGTGGAAATCGAAAACGATTAGCCAAAACTGAATTTCTACTAGTCTGTGGCTAGTTGGCTACCGTCAGTGTCGAGCCTTGTATATTAAGAAAGGCTATTTGTATTTGAACAAGAGTCGCTCGGTAGGAGGACATTGCAAAGTATACATGCTAAAGTCAAAGTTATTTACAAGTCACACCTGTTGAATATGAAATCGACTTCATGTATTTGAGGTGCAGGGTATTGAAGGTATCGTTGTGGGAACACTTGCTTTCCACCATTGAGGCCCGGTCGGGTTATATCCAAGACCTTGTTCGTCGAGCCCTCCGGATTTTTTCCTCCCTCCATATTTATTGCGATTTCCAATCTCTATGCGGAGAACCATCTCCTGGGAAACGTGAAATTTTTGTTCAATAATTTTCTTTTGTTTTATGGTTGAATTTACAGGCTGAAGTAAAGATTCTCAGAAGGTAATGGCTACAAACAAGCAAAACCTTCCCGAAGAAACAGAACGCAATAAGGAAATAAGGAAAAACTGCGACGTTTGAGGAATTCTTCGACGAAATTCTATTTTAGCTGAAAAAATCAGCTTTAGATGAAGCAAAGATTCTTAGAAGTCACAGGTCCTTCAGTTTGGATGAGCTTAAGTCAATGAGTTGCCATCAGGTTTTTGTGGTTTGACAGAAATTATGATGTAGAGTAATTCTAAACTGAGTGTAAAACTGAAGTAATTCGATATTGCTTTTGTTTTCCTTTATTTCGGTCTGTTTTGTCTAGAGACGCGTACAATGTGCTAAACAAATCAGACGCCGAACGAAAATGAATCGAGACTTGGTCGCCCACGTTTCCCCACATTTTTGGTAGTTTGCTTGTCTTTGTTTTGAAACCTCGTTGACTAATAATTACGTAATATTTCGTTAATATTGGCTGAGGTAATTACTTTGATTCGTTTTTAGAAATTTTCACGAAAACAACAGTTTTGTTTTTTAAATTCTAACACTATTTAGCTAAAAAGGAAACAGAGTAGTCATTCCCCCACTTCCTTTCCCTCCAACCCTTTCTCCGCTGACCCTATACTTGGAAATACTTCGTTCCCGGGAAATTTTACCTGTAAATATGTTATGATACAAATATGATCCTAATCAACCCCTCCCCATGAGAAATCAAGTACTCTGGAAGCAGCTGTTCTCTACATTCCTTGTCAAGAATAGAAAGTGACAGCAGAGGGTATCAGTGCACTTATTTTGTTTTATATGTACATGAAAGTTTTAGCCTAATTATAGGGATACAGCTAGTACAACCACATCAATTGAACTTTTCGATGATGAAAAGTTATTTTCTTCAAAATGCCTTCAATGCAGTTGTTGTAGTCTGGAAGAATTTGCAGTTTATTTCCTTTGATAGATATTTTAGTATTTATCACCGTGAATAAATAACTTATCCATAGTTTTTTTCACATTCCAGTAACACTCGTTATGTTTTAACTAAGGGAATAGGGGTTATGTCAGACATTTTGCTATATGACCCATTGGTAGGATAAACCGAATTAAACGTAGGACTTGCGTTGAATAAGAAAAAATTTATTTTTTTTGCAAGGGAACTTCAGCATCCTGAAACACTTAAGGTAACCGATAACTTGACCTGTAAAATCATTAAAGATACCTCTCAAAGTAAAATCATGATTAAATTATAAAACAGACGTGTGTCGTCTTTGCATAAGATCACTACGGAAGAGTCTGTTTATTTTTTACGCGTCTAAAACTTGAAGAGGAGAAACACGATATCCCTGGAGATATCTAAAGATCACTACAACGTAACTTCAAATCCAAACCTGTGACGTATCACTTAAAGAGGAGTACCCCAATGAAAAATGTGTCCGATTAGAATCCCAGGAATTGTAAACTAAGCGAAAATGAGACCCTCATATCCGAAACATAAACATTCTGAATTTTCGTGGGACCGGGGGGCTGTTTATCACGCGCTACTGAGGAATCCAACATCTTTCTTTTTACAATCAACCCATCCTGAAATTTTGCTGCCTTTCTTCTTATATTTACGTAACTTGTACAGGTAGCTTTGTTCCGTAGAAAAATGGGAAACAGTATTTGGTTGAAAGTCTTCGTTTATGGATTGCTAGAACGTTTTTCTTATTTTCAGAAATTTACGGAAATCACATTTTGCAAGTACGGTTCAATTTAGGGCGTTGTTGGATGAATTCACTACTAACAGCGTTTAAAAGATTACCACTGGACCAGGCGGACAATAGAATTGCATTTACTACTGCTACCAAAACGTGCCTTTTCCACTGCCTTCGCCAAACAGCCATGACTGGCATGTTCTGATAACGTGTTTCAATCGCAAGAGACACACTTGTGAAAAACCACTCAATAACCAGTGGAACAGTAGTATAAATAACCAGCGACATGATCAGGTTTGAAAAGGAATCGTTTAGTAAATAGATGAACTGATAGAAAAATAAAAAGCCGTTTACAGAAACTATGGCAATAGACTCAAACATCATGCTGATGATGGCGATGTCGGCCATGAGCCTCTCGCGGCGAGGAGTTCGAAAGCTTCCCCATGGAGCTGATTTTCTTTTCCAAAGCTGATGACAAAAATGATCGATAAGCACCATTGTGCTGCGCTCCACAACTTCCGTGATTCCGTGAATCACTCCAAGCACTACGATGTAGAGCAAACCGTCAAGTTCAGCTTGTAAAAGTCGACACACGACGGCGGCACCAAAATACAATGGCACCAATAAGACATAAGAATATCCTGGATGAGTGATGTTCCATAACTGCTGAACAGAAATTCGCGAAAGAACTTTCGCTATAACCCCAATCAGAGGAGCAAAAATTGCAATTAGTAATTTTCCATTCCCTTTTTGCTTTTGATAAGCTGGGTAGACGAAATAGATGGCAACAAAGGCGATTGTGTATGTCAAAAATCCTGGCAGCATTAGTTTACAAAGGTGTATGATCATTTTTTTTCCGGATCTTACTCCAAAGCTCTTAGCGAGATACCACAGCTGAAGAAAAGGTCCCATGGCAATGAATAGGTATATTGGAATTCTATATAAAGGAGAGAGCCAGGCATAAGGCTTATTAACGACTTGCAGAATAACACAGTAAAGTGCATGTAAGCAGTACATTGCAAAAGATATGAGAAAGAGCATTTTTTTAAGACCATGTAGTTGGTGTCGGCGGAAAAGAAATAAAGTATTACAAAATAAACCGAAATGGAAAATGAGAGAAACAGTTAGATCCCAAACTGTAATAATCCACTGCATGCTTTCCGTGATAAACCTTTCTGGGATAAACGCGCAGCTAAGCAAGGTTTTGTACATGAAATAAGAGAACAGCAAGTATATTGCACCTATAACAGAAGCAGTTATAAGCGATATTAGAGCTCCAATGTACATTGATTTACAAATTGTCTTCATAAAGGATGGTCTTAATTGCTTCCAGGCCATCGCTCTTTCCTCGGGCTTTTCATCTTGGATTTCTTCGTGTTCCTCCACAGAACATGCGTTTATGAGCCTCACATTTATACCTCTAACTGCCAGGTAATGGTAATGGTAATGGTTCGTGCTTGTGGTCTCTTCGTTGCTGTATTCTTGGTAAATAAGCTCGTCAACGGGACGGTAGTACCATTCTCGTCCCGTGCTTTCTAAAGGATTTAAGCCAAAGGACTCGATAGTAAACTCTGGTTCCTCTGGGTGATAGTGTTCCATAACACTCCGTGTGAAAGAAAATGCTATCTTTCCAAACACTTCTATCAGAATACTTCCAGCCATGCTGAGAATACCAAACTTTTGAGAGCATACAAAGAAATCTGTCCAGAGAGCAGCTAAATCCCCCAGGAATTAATGAATTTTTTTTATAGAAATGTAACACTATTGTGGTTTGTTATTCAGCGGTGGATTTCCAAGCTGAAAAAGATACAGTTTCTTTCCGAGGCATAATCTATTGTTCTTAAACTTTTCTTCCACGAGGCCGGATGTAGTTGGTCGCAGTTTGTTTCAGAATTTTCAGACAATGCACTTCCTTTAAATTGTTGTAGTGCACAACTGTTGAAAATGAATTTCTACGTCAAAAGATAGCCATAAGAATCTTCTCATTAAAAGATAGATTGTTTTTCAATTCCCAAGTGGTAATGAACATGAGGTTGTTTGAGGAATCGGTTTCACGTGGGAAGAAATCAATGAACTCGTAATGTCATATTGCCATTTCAAGGCAAATTTATCTTGTAAGCTTCTGAGGCTTGAAAAATCATAAATAATAGCTGGATTTGTAACACTTCTTTGGCACATGTTTTTTATTTGTGAATCAAAATTCGTAGAGAGCTTAAACAAGACCGAAAATGACTCCTAGTAAGTAACCGCAGAATATTAATCAACAAACCATATTCCACATAACGGGGTCTCTAAACCAGTGATTTAACAAGGGTCTGACTGTAAACCCTTTTTCTTGTAAAGTTTTAGTAAATCTTTCTGACCTATACTTAATGTCTCAGTGCCTTTGTGACGTTCGTTACGGTCATTCCCGAGTGTCCTAATTTATGGCAGGAAGTATTCTGATAGAAGTGTTAGAGAAGATATTAGTTTCGTTTATATGGAGTGTTATGGAACATTGCAACCCAGAAGAACCAGCATTCACTATCGAGTCATTTGGATTCAATCCTTTAGAAAACACAGGGCGAGAATGGTACTACCCTCCAGTCGGCGAGCTTATTTACAAAGAATACGGCAATGAAGAGAGCAGAAGCACGTACTATATCGCAGGAAGAGCTATAAATGTGAGGCTTATAAATGCATGTTCTCTTGAGGAGCTGGAAGAATTGCAAGGTGATTTTTCGGAGGATAGAGCGATGGCTTGGAAGCGAGTAAGACCGTCCTTTCTGAGAACAGTTTGTAAATCAATGTACATCGGGGCATCCATTTCGCTTTTCACCACTACAATTGTAAGTGCTGTATACATCGTTTTCTCTTATCTTTCTTACAAAACCATCAGTGCCTGCGCATTTGTTCCAGTAAGGTTAGTTCTAATGAACGTGAAGTGGATAACGACAGTTTACGATGTTATTTTAAGTAACGTCTTTTATTTCTGGATGTTTTGGAATATGTTGTTCCTTTTCCGCCGGCAGGGTTTAAGAATGAACTTGTTTCTTGTCAGCTGTATTATGTACTTGTTTCATGTACTTTACTGCATAGCTCTACAAGCCGTTGGAAAGCCTTACGAAGAGTCTTTTTTACTCTACATTCCATTGTACGTGTTCTTTGCTATCGGTCCCTGTCTACAATTCTCTTATATCGCATGGAACTTAAGGAGAGGATCAAGCAAACAAATTGCAATTCTTGTTTTTAAACTTAAGCCGCCTGGCTGTTTGTCATGCTCATTGGCCTTTGTTGTGATTTTCTTCATCTACCCAGCCTACAACAGACAAAAAGAAAGCCACGGCAAATTATTAATTGCAATCTTTGCTCCCCTCATTGGTGTGATTACTAAAGTTATTTCTCGAATATCTGTTCAACAACTATGGAACATCACTCTTCCGGGATATTCCTATGTTCTTCTGGTGCCAACGTATTTTGGTGCTGCCGTTGTGACTCGAGGTTTACAAGCGGAGCTTGACACTTTGGTTTACATAGCTACTCTTGGAGTAATTCATGGCTTTGCAGAGGTCGTGGAACGTAGTACCATGATGGTTGTCGACCACTTTTGCTATCGGCTTTGGAAAAGAACTTCAGCTTCCTGGGGAAGCTTTCAAACTTCTCGCCGCGAGAGACTAACTGCAGGCACTGCTATCATGAGCATGATGTTTGAGTCTGCTGCCATAATATCTGTCAACGGCTTGTTATTATTTTATCAGCTTATTTACCTACAAAGCGATTCCTTTTCAAATTTGCTAGTGTCGTTTGCCATTTATACTTCAGTTCCACTGGTGATAGAATGGTTTTTCACCAGTGTGTCTCTTGCGATTGAAACACGTTATCAAAACATGCCGGTCATGGCTGTTTGGCGAAAACAGTGGAAGAGACACTTCTTGGTGGCTTTCTTAAATGCGATTCCACTAGCTACGTGGTCCAGCGGTAACCTATTAAGCACAATACACGATCACTTTAGCAAGGATCTGCCACCTTTATCTAATCTTTCTTGTAAAATCCCCTTTTCTTGAAATTGGAGATGTTTGACAACCCAAGGTTTCCAATTAGTCCTGGACAGATTAGAGAGCTGCTGGTTGGATTCATTGTATGATTTTAATAAAAGTTTCCAACCAGTCATTCAGCCCTGAGCAACTAAAAATTCATTTTAATCTATGTTTTTTTTTGTACCTGCTACGCCTATGGTCGAAAAGTTGCGACCTACATCTCCATATAAAGGCAAGCACTCGAGGGAAATAAGTAACTGGTAGAGTATCAAAGTTCTGTTAAGTGATATTTGTCAAAAAAGACTATGAAGGAAAGCCAAATAAAAGAGAAACACTTTCCTTTCGTTTTTTTCCCCTTTTTTCCCTTCTAGATCATGAAACGCCTTGGAAGGAAATTTTCTGGAGCACTCAGTTCAACTGGGCTGAAACTTTAACGAAACTGAAACGGGAGTGCTTTATCCGCCATACAGTACAGCAAAAAGTTAGAGAAAGATTTTTTTTGTCTCGTCTCTGTATTATCCTGTTCACATATACGACGCTTTCATCGACATTGCCTATCGACCTTATCGCAGCTGTATGCAGGAAGCTTGTTAAACATGGTTCCGATAATTGCTTTACTCCTCGTGGAGTCTCTGTGGCTTAATGGTAAGACATCGGAGCGACGAATCTGAAGGCATGACATTCGAATCCTCTTGGAGACTAACAGCTTTTTTTTGTCTTACACTCGAGACAAGACTAATGAAAATCTTTGCAACATTCTTTCAAATGCAATTCGCCTCTATTTTTTTTATCTATTATCAGGTGTAAGTATCAGGACTACCCCAGCTCAATGCGCAGTGAGGCCGGTCACTCGAACAATAACGAGTAACTCGGTGCCCACGTTGCTTTCTACTTACGTGATAGAGTGACAGTGCTTTTAAAACATTTTGCATACTTTTAGTGATGGTTTTCCCTCATTAGAGAATAACAGTGCTTTAATTTCTTTCGTTTTTCTTTTTTTTCAACAGTAATTTTGCGTTCTTTTTTTAACTCCCTTCATACTAAAATAGGGAACGACTTTTCAATTATTCATGCAATTTTTAAATTGAGGCCTTAAATACGGGTTTATTTACCTCGGAGATATACTTCTTTTAATAATATCAGTGTTTCAAATGAGCTATTTCAGGTTTCAGAGTAATTTCATGGATATCTCTTCCTAGAATTCATTTGCTGTGAGTTTTTTCTTCGTGTCACATTCCCATGCCAATCACTCATAATACCTTTCATTTAGCTTGATTATTGCTTAGCTAGCTGAGCGTGCAAACTGAACTCCGAGCCAAATCTGTGACGTAGCAGCCGATTATTGGCTGCATATATTAATCCATATTCATCAGAAGTTGCAGAATTTTCGGCAAACCACACTGTTAGTCGTACTTTAAAGACGTGCTGAACTTTTTGTTAAACATGACATTGGAAGAAGACATTGGACCTGTAAAGAAGAACAACGAAAGCAGGGAAGCTTTGTCCTTGGAAAATATCGCTTTAAACAGCTTCAGAGATCTTAGCGAGTCGTATTATCTCAATTCAACGAAATAGCGCGAATCGGTCACTCGGTCTTAGTGGCTCTTCGACTCGAAATTCGACCGAATTAGGGTGTTGGCTTTGAGAAAACCAGAAATTGTAATTATGAAATATTTTGAGCTAAACTAAAAAACAGGCCCAGAAAAGGAAAAGGAAAAATCCTTGGTGAAAGCAACTCACTCATTGAACGTGTCTAGAATTGTTTTGAATAGCGCTTTCTACTATTACTAAAAATAAATTTTGTTACGTGATAACCTATGAGACTCCCCGTACAGACTCAGACAAACATTGCGACCAGCTTAAGGAAATGTATGAGCGAGAGCCGTAAAATTAAAACAAAACGACGGAAAATTTCGTCAAAAAATGACTTGGCGTTCTAAAAGGAAGCGGCATGGTTGGTACCAAACACTGTTGTTGGGGTGAGTGTAAGACAGACTCACGATATGCAGATAAATGGCCAAAATCACTCAAAGAGTGAAAGGAATCGGGGAAGAAAGTATTCATTCCTTTCCCAAAACCTTCGCGAGACATTGCAAAGTGCAAGCGTTGGCTAGTGGCTTCTTCGCGTGAGTTTTTTACGGAGAAAAACATAACAAGAAACACTTGAGTTATATTTGTGCTCTTCCCTAGCCCGGCGAAAAAGGTCCAACGGCCGAATTTCCCGATCCACTGAAGGCAAATCTAAGACCAGCGCAAGTAAGTTGAGCACATGCTCCTAAGAGGAAAGCACCGAAAGAAAGAGAAATTCAGCGTCAAAGAAATAGAAATTATTCAATGACAACTGCATAAACATTAACTACATAAACTACATGAACTGGCATTTAATAGAAACACAAGCAGTATTGAGCGAAATATACAAAAATCCGCCGCTCGTATCTTACAAAAGAGGGCGATCGCTCAAAGCATACTCGTGAGGGCCAAACTTTAATTGAATATTCTAAACACGCGCTTGAGAGTCGTGAGCTATTTCTTGAATTTCACTATTTCACTAGCCACTACTTGAGCTATTTCTTGAATTTCATTGCGTCTCCACTGATATCTTGTATGTGGTTTCCGTGATTGTTACACTGAGTTTCATCCCAGCATACAAGTCTGCTGATCCATACACTTTTGTCACTTTCGCTCTCTTGTCAAAAAACATTTTCAGTTCATTGGCTGTCAAAAGTTTCTTGAGTTAATCAGGCAGCTCTTCTGGGCATGCCGAGACAGCAACTTTGGAAGTATGAGAAAAGCGGCAATTTTTACACTGGCTCTCCATCAGGTGCTCAGTTACTAGCTCTCGTATTGCTTCTTCCCTTTACCTTTTTGAAACTCCATATATGTACATACTGCTCCATTCCTTTTCAACTATCCTTTTCAACACTGAATTGCTTAGATTTTGTGATTCACGAGGAGACCTTGACGACAACGGGGCTGCAAGAAAGCTTTTGCCTGGCTCTTTAGATTGAATGGAAGCACTAACTTTGCTTGACACAGTTTCCAACTCTAACGAAACAGTATAATCTGTGCGTCCCTTTAAGAAATGCATAAATGCCACCTATGTGGTTTCACACAATTGGACTTTAAGATCATTGTGGAGATAGAAAAATTGAACATTCTTACGACATGAGAGCCCACAGGCTTCTAAAATTTTGCCTTTAAAGGCAGCAAACGAGGCAGCACAGCTCGAGGTCAAGGAAAAAAGGACAGGAATTCGACTATCATTCTTATCTATCCTTACATGGGAAGTGAAAATGACGTCTTGTTCTCGGGCTCTTCGCTTAAGGAGACTTTCTGTGCCTTTCAGTAATTTCCTGCGCTTTTTCGTGTTCCTTTTCTTTCTGACTATCTTGCGTTTTGTCATCTGATTCTTCTTGCGCCTTTTCGTTTCAATCGTGTCACATGTGTCGGAAGAATCCCACCAATCTTCACCATGTTTCCGTTTCTTCCTCCGTTTAGCTTGCTTTGAATACTCGTTACTGGCCACGGAGGAAAACGAGGAAGATCGAGAAGTTAATTCACTGCTTGTGTTGGTATCAGAAGCATGTTCAGAAACTCCACATTTATCCGACCCATCCGCCATTTTCCTTCACGAGCCGGTCACTGATCAGAGCCCGCACGATTTTGGCCAGCGGGAACCAATAGAAAGAGACAAACTGCGCATGTTTCTTAAGAGCGCTTCCCAAACCCGCAATCCTTTTGTACAACAGAATAAGACTTGTAATGCCCGACCCTTTAAAAAGCTCTCAAGCAACAGAAACAAGAACGGAACTCCAAACTTGTGACTTTTTCTTGCAGGGAGCACGCCTCACCAGGGAAACTAAAATTCTACACCAGGGAGGAAAAAATTTACCAGGGAGTTTTTAAAAAACCGCCAGGTGCCAGGGAGGTCAAAATTCCACCGGGGAAGGCAAAATAACTCACCAGGTCTGTGACAGAGGGCTGTTCAAAGTGTATGACACTTACGTGATCTTTGTTTAGCTTTTTCTGTTCTTCTATCACGTTGAACGTGTTCAAAAAGTATCACTACCTCTTTCATCGTAAAGAGATTGATTTTTCGTGGAATTTTAGTCTTAATTGCTTCCTTAAATGTCTCTCCTTACAGCCGGATGAAACAGATTTTTTCCACTTTCTCCGTGGACATAGGGCTGATTACCTAACATATAAGGTACAAGTTGACGCTTGGGGTGACCACCTCATTGTTTGTGCAGCAGTATGACAGGACGGAAAATGCGTGCACTGTAAGTACCTTCTGTTGTCCCCATACAAAGTCTTAGAAAACTTTTCTAAGGCTTTGTATAGGACAACGGGAGGTAGTTACAGTGCACACATTTTCCGTCCTGTCATGGAATTGCTCGAAAACGTGCATTCATGTGGTCAGCAGTCTAGACAATGATGTGATCATCAGGCCACATTGTGCCGTTGACGACATCAAGCCCCTAGTGCTGGGACATATTCATCAGGTACACTATGTCAGTCTTCAACCCATGCAAGGCAAGTAAGGAAAAGTACACGAGGGACCCGAACTTTTTAAAGTACTTGAAAGTGTTAAAGATCCATTGACATCCGTGGCGAAGTTCGAAAACCTTATGTTTCCTCTATTCAACTGTACCCTTTGTCATAGAATTTTTTGCTTTTGTATTCCACGATGGTTTTTAGAAATAGTAACAGTGTTACTTCGAGACGATTTATTCTAGTTTTTTGTAAAAAGATGGATGAAAATGTTGCAAAATCAAACTATGAATTCATTTATCTGCCTTTTAAGCTATATGAAGCTCAGCTGATTTTTGAACAAGACCAAATCGCTTGGCAGGAGAACATTGAATAGCATACAAGCTTACGTAGAGGGTTCCCAATAGGTTTTTCAGGATCCGGGACCGGGATTTGGCTTATTTGAAGGCCGGGATTCGAGATTTTGAAGGAAAAGGGAGACGAGATTCGGGATTGTATTTATGACCGGGACACGGGATTTGGCGATTTTAACAGGCGTGAATCGGGAAATGTCGCTTTAAAGAAACCGTGATTCGTGAATTCCAGATTCTGAAATATATGCAAAGAAAATCAAGTTGTCATCTTAGCTAGCTCATCTTATTAACGTCGGAAATGGTCGGAAATGGTCGGAAATAGCCGAACAATGACCTAGTCGACATCCACGTTTTCCACGACCCTATCACGCTGCTCTGTGACCCCTATGGTGATCTGTGGTCAATTTTCGTGAAACTTGGACATCTTAGCCGTAATGAGAATCCACATTTGACAAAGTCTTTGTGACCTTTGTTATTTGTTGACCGTGATATTTCTAGTGTCAAGTTTGTACAGATCCTGATCGGTCCGCGCGGGATGTTCGACGCGAGGGAGACTAGCTAAGTTATTCGTTTGCGTAGTTTAAAGCGCCTTAGTGATGTCGGTTAACATCGACAATGATGTTGTCGATGTTATAAGTAGCCTGCGAAGCAAGCCTTGAGGGAAAGGAGGGGGGATTGGGGGGAGCGGAAAGTGCGGAGGGGAGAGGGAGGGCTTGCCACAGACCCCACTAGCTAACGAAACGCCCCCTATTTTCATCTTTATATCGTCTTGTCCAGGCCTGCGTCTTGTCTATGTCAATCAGCGCCTCTTAAAATTAACCAGTCAGAAAGCGCCGTTAACGAGAGCTCAGTGAACCATGGAAACTGTCAAAACAACAGCTAAAACGATCTAAAACTGCGATCTTCGGTAGCTTTTCAAAACCAGCAAGATCTTCACGAAGAATCAGAAGGCAACAAGTAGAAGAAAAAACTGCAACTTCTGGGGAAGTTTTTCTTAAGCAGCTATATTTAATTTTTGAAGTAAACGTAGGCTTAAGATGAAACATAGGAAACGAAGCATTAAAAAAAATCAATGTTGCAACAGATCCCCGCCTGGGTATGCTGCTGGCGAACAGTTTGTAGAAAGAAACTCAAGTGGTTGGCTTCATTCCCACGACGATAACGCGCGTGACTAAAATTAAGTGTGATTGATTCTTTTTTTGGTACTGAGTGATATGATTAATAATAAACCATTGTGCCTGAAGGATGGCTGCGCTGTCGCGATGTTAACCTGATCAATTGCCTTTTGTTATGCAAAATTTGCCAGTATCAAAGAAGAAATCGAGAAGTTTCCTATATATGTATAGGAAATTGCAGAGAAAAGGGTTCCGTACTTGAAAAAAAAAAAAAAAAAAAAACAGAAATGAGGTCTGTCGCCATCCAAGGCACTTCTGAGGCAACGGTTTCACTATCTGCTTTGCCGCAAGTAACACGTTCAAAAGATCCATGCCCACCATAACCAAGTCTCGGTTGTTTCAAGAAGACTCTTCTAATGTAAACAGAGGTAATCCTTTCATATTTATCTTTGGATCCTGCAACACACTAGTGTCCTCTCGCAGCCGTTCTTTGTCTCGGGATCCCTCTGTCTCCCTCTCCATAAACGGCTGCTCGTGTTGACCAAACATTCAATTCCAGCCGATTGACCAATCAGAGTGCCGCCTTCCGAAATCTGCAAGGCTCATTACATCTCCTCGCCAATGCTTTTCAAAATGGCGGACATGAGCGAAGCTTTCAGCGTTGTCTGTGATTTGTTCAAAATTTCCGATTTAAATGAACATCAAAAAGTTGCAATTACAAAACTGGTTGCAGAGAAGCAGAACGTCTTTGTAAGTCTTCCAAATGGCCTCGATAAATCTTTAATTTTTCAAAGTTTGCCGTTAGTGTTAGACTCTTTGACTAAAGAATCGGGTCACATTGTCATTGTTTTACCGCCTCTGCTGACACTTATCGACGACCAGATACAAAATTTTAGAGCATTAGGGATGTACTATGTAAGTCTCAGTCATCTTGAGACCGATAAAGAAACATCAGACGTGGAGAAGGGCTTGTTTCAAGTTGTTTACGCTACTCCCAAAGCAATTCTAAAGAACAAGAGGTGGCGACAAATTTGCATACTAACCCGTCTGAACTCTGTGCGATTGCTATTGATGAAGCTCATGTCATCAAACAGTGGTAAGTATATAGAAAATGAATTGTCTGAAGTTGATTTTAGGGCGAGAGTTTGTTGTGTCTTTTTGGCCCTCATTAGTATTCTTAATATAAACACGTCGTATAACTTATGTTATACCCAGATCGGGTAAGGTAACGAATCGGACCTTATAGAAAGACTCTGCCTCGCTGGTACTTTCGCTTGACTCCAAACTTCAACTCGTCGATCTCCACTGTTTTTACTACACCTCCGATCTTCATGTCAGCGTTCATAATTTTCGTCGAACATACCGTTCGTAAGTCGCTCAGCGCATGGATCACTGTAGGCTTTGAAAGGCTAGTCAGTCTGGCGATGTTACTTCCAGAAGCCTTGATAGCCCACAGGAACATTAGATGAAGCCACGTACTCAGCGGGATGTTGGAACCTTCGAAAAACCAGGTTCGAAAAGCCAGGTTCGACAGCGGCTGTTTGTACAGCATCGGTGGTGTGTCGGTAGTGTGTCGGCCGACGCGTCGGTTGGATCAGATTCGTTACCTTTACCCCCAGATCTTGTCTCTAAAACTATGCTAAAACATGCTAAAATCTTTGCAAATTGTGATTTACTTATACTATTCTTAATTTCAGGAGGACTTCTATTGCCTCTAAATTGGCTCCTTTTCGGAAATGCTATGGAAGATCTAGTTGAGATCTCTAGCTCCTCTGGTTAACATTCTCGCTGTTGCCGCTACTGCGACAAAGGACACCCAAGATACGACAATAGATGTATTACAGATGAAAGCACCTTATGAAATCTAGGAGAGTCCTGAGAAACCCAATATAACATATGTCGTCGAAGCCATTTCACCTGACACAAATATATCGAAGTGTTTTGAAGGGATTGTAGATGAAGTGAAAAGGAAAGGAAGCAGAGAGGGAGGGAGGCACAGGGATCTCGAGACAAAGAACGGCCGCGAGAGGAGACCAGCAACACACTAAATACTCCTTTTTATACCGTCTATACTTAACTTCAATTAGCGGAGAACTTTAATTTGTAAGTGAGAGCAGTCGTAACTTGCAACAGCCCGCGCATTGTAATGCTACGTGAAAGCCTTTGAAATACGATTCTTCTCTCTTTGTTCATTTACTCGAGAAACGGAGACCGCGAAATATCTTTGGTGAAGGTCACCTGGAGATGAAATGGAGTTTTGGTTCGCTTTCCACGGTTAATGTGAAAATGTTTGTGCCGAAGCGCTAATTATGAGAGCCTTCACGCATGTTAGCGTTGTCTCATTCGCATGGGGGACAACCTCGTTCCCAGGGCTTTTCCCTTTTTGAATATTTGGGCGGGCGGGAAAACGAGAACTCATCAGCCTATGCCAGGGCCTTTTCTTGCCCGCCAAAATATTCAAAAAGGGAAAAGCCCTGGGAACGAGGTTGATGGGGGGATAGAGAGCGTGTTGCGTGACGAGACCAAACAGCCAGCTGCGAATGAAGACTACAGTAAGCGTGGCACCAGTGCAGCTTGTTTCTGCATAAAATTGTTCAGACAACAGACTTCAAAAGTATCTGTACCTGAATTTTCTTCATATAAATCGAAACGTCGTTCTACTCCCTATCGAACGGTATTTTGGTTGTAAACTTTGAAATTTAATGCTTTTTTTAACACGGGCTTCCGAAGGAGACGCCCGAGGTAAAAATTGGGCTTTGTTTGTTGGTTTGTTTGTTTTTTTTGCGTTCAGTCACAAAACGCAGTTCTATTACGGCGCATGCGTAAAAATGTAACCGCATGCATAGCATGAACCCTAGAGCGCATGGTTTAAAACGAGAAAGCAATGGCCGCCTTCATGGACAATTCCTTGCTTGATGTACCCGAAAGAGATTCGATGGCTATTACGCCCAATGTATATACAAAAGTCACACACCGCTCACGGTAGAACCGCACCAAAACTTGTGGAGCGATTTGGGAACGGGTCGTTCCGCGAACTTTACGAGAGATCAATTTACGATCGATCCTTTACGAGTGAACCTTTATCGAGAAATATCAAGCGAAACCTGCTATACCAAACGAGTTATGTCATATTATGTTTACATATAAACACAACCGTGTATTTAGACTAGGTTTACACCAGAGGAAATTGTTCCGGATTCGTGATGAATCCGAAACGTTTTAATAACGGATTGATTTGGCCGTTTACACGAAAGTGGACGAATCCGAAATAAAAACGCCCCGGTTTGGTCGTGTCTCTGGAGATTTTGAATCCGGAATTTAAAGTGGGAACTTTCAATCCGATAACTTTTGAATCGGGAAGTTTTGTCGTGTAACCGCTTTTTTTCTCGAATCCGGATATTATCTCCGCCGGCAATCTTTTGAGTTTTCGGTGAAACCAAAATCGGGGATCTGGTGCTAACATTGCTGGCGGTCTCCGGTTGCCAAATCTTGTTGCAGGTTCAGGCGATAAATGCTATCTTGTGTACCGCAGTATTTCTGATGAAACACAAATTATTATTGCAAGGAAGTTTAACGTCAGCCACACTTAATCGCCGACGACGTAGATGGCTTGGCATCTGTCCAACTCAAATTTGCCTCGGTGGCATCTGGATCTATTCTAGCCTTTTTTGGGGGAGGCATTTTCACTTTGTCGATCAAACGACGTTACAAAACAGTCTGGGCTTGGTAACCATTCCATTTCCAATGTTCCCGGAGTTGTCTTTGTGTGTAAACGATCGGTAATCCGATTATCCTCTCAGTGTAAACGCCTTCGAATCCGAATACTCCAAAATTGATGAATCCGGAAACATTTACGAATCCGGAAAACTCTCCTCTAGTATAAACCTAGTCTTAGACGTGATCGAGAACCCAGTAGAATACCAGAAGCTACTATGAAACGTCTCAGAAGAAAGGGCAGAAAACGGCTATCTTTAAAATAAGGAATGGGGAATGAGGGAATGGGGAATGAGAGAATGGGGAATGAGGGAACGGGGAATGAGGGAATGGGGAATGAGGGAATGAGGGAATGGGAAAATGAGGGAACGGGGAATAGGAAATGAGGGAATGGGGAATGAGGGAATGGGGAATGAGGAATGAGGGAATGAGGGAATGGTAATGAGGGAATGGGGAATGAGGGAATGGGGAATGAGGGAATAGGGAATGGGGGAAGCGGGAATGAGGAATAGGTAATGGGGAATGGGAAATCTTTAAAATGGGAAATATTTAAAATGAGGAATCTGTAAAAGCGGGAATCTTTGAAATGGGGAATCTTTAAAAGCGGGAATCTTTAAAACGTGGAATCTTTCAAAACGGGAATCTCTAAAAGCGGGAATCTTTAAAACGAGGAATCTTTAAAAGTGGGAATCTTTAAAAGCGGGAATCTTTAAAAGTGGGAATCTTCAAAATGAGGAATCTTTAATTAAAAGCGGGAATCTTTAAAACGGGGAATCTTTAAAAGCGGCAATCTTTAAAACGGGGAATCTTTAAAAGCGGCAATCTTTAAAAGCGGCAATCTTTAAAAGCGGGAATCTTTAAAATGGGGAATCTTTAAAAGCAGGAATCTTTAAAAGCGAGAATATTTAAAATGAGGAATCTTTAGAAGCGTGAAATGAAATCGACTAAGTGAATGAGTGGTCTGCGGAGAAGGTGCTCTTTTTTTCAATTTTAGGCCAGTGAATCCCTCAAAATTCATGACTGTTGACACGGGTAAAACTACGCTATCATGAAAGGACACTCAGCACATGTTGTCCACACTCAACATGAGCACGAAAACTATTCATAGTTTCGTGCTTAAAACGAAACATTTTCATTGGTCCAATCGTCACAGTTGTGTGGGAAACTGTCTCGTTTGAAAAATAAACATGCACGAAAAAACGTTCACGCCTCACGGTAGAACGCAAATAGTGGTAATCTGAACGTGTGAGAAGGCTATACAAACGACATTAAACAGGATTTGGCGGAGAATAAATCTTGATTAAAGGTAGTATGTTCGTGCTGAAACGTAAACACAGCAATGTGACGGTGTGTACACAAACTTGCATATTTCACGCTTTAACAACTACGTCGAAGCTGAATACTGTAAACAAAAATACTCCCTGTAGCACGCATTAATTTTCGAAACTTTATACTCGTTTATGTTTCCAAAAAGCTTCTAAACATTTCTTTGCTGCTTTATTGTCTGATATGAAATGTTCACCATAACAGGACAGCGACTTCTACTTCAGTTGGACGATCAATAAGCATAATATTTTCTATAAAAATTCTAGTTCTTTGGTAAAAAAATTGCCAGAGTGTGTTAAAAGTTCCAGCTGCCGCCAGCAGCAGGCTGTTATTTGAACCCTGAAGATAATACCGGAAAACGATGTAGGTCAGAGTATTCAGTCATAATTACTTATAGGGCTGATGGCTCACTTACCATTCAGGCTAATAAAAAAATAATAATAATAATAATAATCGAGTGCCACTGCTATCCAACAACAAAAAAAATTGTTACGTTTTAAAGCTTCCCGCTTTTAAAGATTCCTCATTTTAAAGACTCCCACTTTTAAAGATTCACCCTTTTAAAGATTCCCGCTTTTAAAGATTTCCCATTTTAAAGATTCCCGCTTTCAAAGATTCCTCACTTTAAAGATCTCCCATTCCACATTCCCCATTCCCCATTCCCATTCCCCATTCCCCATTCCCCATTCCCCATTCTCATTCCCCATTCCCCATTCCCCTTTGCCCTTTCCCCATTCCCCATTCCCCATTCCCCATTCCTTATTTCTCATTTCCCATTCTCCATTCCCCATTCCCAATTCCCCATTCCCAATTCCCCATTCCCCATTCTCCATTCCCCATTCATCATTCTCCATTCCTCATTCCCCATTCTCCATTCCCCATTCCCCATTCCCCTTTCCTCATTCTCCCATTCTCCATTCCCCATTCCCCATTCCACATTCCTCATTCCTCTATTCTCCATTCCCCATTCCCCATTCCTCATTCCTCATTCCCCATTCCCTATTTTAAAGATAGCCGGCAGAGAAGGAATTTGTTTATGAGCGTATTCGTCCAAGCATACCGAAGCCCTCTTTGCTACGTCGTTATGTGAAGGTTAGAAGAGTTACAAAGAATATTTATAGAGTTCTTTAATTTCGAGTTACATTGTTACTGTTTTATTGTTACACGTTTCACTCTATTGTATCGATTCTTTGACTGAAGGTGCAAGAAAATAATACACATACCAAAGTCAAACTAAGAAAATCGTGAACACCTGTGTATGAAATATTTCTTTCACACAATTCAAGAATACGAAATATTTCTCAAGTTTCACCAATATCTTGCATTCTTTTCAAACAAGATCGTTGAAAATAGCTCAGGAAGATAAGTGTTCACGGTTTCCTTAGTTTACTATCTGTAAAAATCCTCTCAACTCGAATAAATTGGGTCTGCCACGCTGACTTAATTATTCATCGAAAAAATTTAACCACGGCGCTATCATATTTCACAACAACTTCAAACAAAAGAAGCCCAAGTTCACGCAGCTATGCGTCTAGTTTTTCTACAAAATTGGGAAAAAAAAAAACAAAACAAAACAAAAAATCTCATTCAACGTCACCAAAGTTCGAGGCCGCGCGATCGCGAAGCGACCTGGTATTGGCGGCAATGTTTGATCGCTGCGTGGATTTCCCTCCCCCCCCCCCCCCCGCAAAAAAAAATTGCACTCGGCGTGACCTATCAAATCTTGCGCGTTTTTTTTTTTTTTTTTTTTCCCATTTGGCCCGATCCCTCCCCTACCATTCCTCGATCCTCGTTCCTGATTCGTTTCCTAATTTATGCTTATGAGAGAACACCTGGCTGTACGAAAGGTCACCATCGGTCGCATTTCCGTTTCTTGGGGTATACACAAACACATATTACCAAACGATTTTTCTAACCCCATAGTATTTCCAGTTTTGTAAAAATGTGTCTATAGTACCTCACGACTGTCAAATAAATACCATTTTTTTTCTGTTTCGAGAAATAAACATTTTAGGCTCTGTTAGCGACCACGTGGATGTATTTACAGGTCACTGGAGTCGTACGACTTATTCGGTGCGCGCGCAACGTATATCCAAAAATTTCCGCTCTTGAGTTAGTTGTACTTGTGTTTGTGCATATAGCTACGACAGAGATTTTGTCCAACAATTCATCAAATGACGATGGAACTTTTTATCGGTCTAACAATTTGAGTGACATCGAATTTGCATCGTTTGATTACGCCGTAAGTGAGACGTTGGTCTTGGAAAAGTATTCAGCTTTGGATATAAGCTGTAAGTGTGGGAAAGAACTCTGGAGCGGGAATTAATTTAAGATAAAACTATGTTTATGTAGATTACAAAGTCTTCTGATAGTTTTGGGACTGCCTGGAGCTTAACGGTGGAAAGGGGTGTAGTGTGAGGCATAAATATAGGGAGGGCAAACCTCCAGGCTAATGTTTTTAGGATTGGAAGCTTCTTAGTCGAAACTTGACCATGATACTTCTGTCCTTTCTACTGTGAAAAACTTTGAACTTTTCTCTCCTATAACAGAGTGCTAAGGATGGAGCAAGAAGAAAGGGATGCGTTAGGAAGAGGAGAGCTTCCAACTCCCAAAAGGCTCAAAACAACAGACCCATACAAAAAAAATGTAGTTGTCCTGCTGGAGAGCGACGTTCGTTGCGTAAACGATCAGGTCTTGATGCCAAATACGATCGAGATGGCCAGGATCCATAAACACGACAAGGGACAATACAAATCTAATATAGAATTTACCACAGAGATGACGGAAATGCAAGTCAAAGAACGGCTCCTGCATCATTTTCCAATTTTGCGCCCTTGTGCAAGGTAATGATATTGTGCTCACTTTCTTGTACGTTCAAGATAGTTGGTGATGGGTCGTATCAATGAAAAGCGTTTCAAGCTCATGGGAGAATCCTATGTTATTTACACATTGAATGTGAGGAACGTTATCGACGAACAGCATGAAATTCCCAAGATGTTATTGAGTATAACTCAGTCTAGAGTAACTAGGTTGATATAGTTTACCACAAATATAAACAACACGCTCTCCTGCGAGTTGAGGTCTCTAAGCTCCTTAGTGCATGTAGCAGTTGTCTGAGCTTCCATAGCTGATGGATTATTGGATTATTAAAAAAAGAAAACTCGAAAAAGGGAAGGGATACATAACATGCAGTCTAGAGGATACCTGTAGTTCAAGTTTGTTCAAGACTCGTCGGCGCGTGTATAGTTAATTAAGTCAAAACATTCCAAGCGGCAAGATCGAATTTGTGTCAGCTAGTCGATCAACCCGGTCTTTATTGTCTTTGCAAATTTTTAGATTGTCCTGTGCATCAGCCAAAGATAACAGAACAATGCTGGATTTTCATGAGGAAAGTCAGCATCGTGGACTTTGGAATGGTGCAATGATTAAAAAACATTTAAAAGGGAACTCTGCCCTTTATGTATTTGGCGAGGTTTGTATTTGTAGTACTTCATATATTCAATCATTTGTGTTCATCTTTACATCTGTTTTTATTTTAAATTTTCTTATTGTTTGATTGAACAACCTTTGAAATTGCTGAGTGCCTTGAAAGATGACTTAAAGTGACCAGAATTTAAGGCTAGTTATGTTTGCTGGAATAGTTCTCAAGATCTTAATTTAGTGTCCAATCTCAAAATTAATTTTCGGGTTGTTTGGGAGAAGACATACATTATTTTCTCTCTTAAAGTCCCTGAAACTATTTTTTTGTTTGTGCTGTAATTTACATCGTGGCGATTGTTTAAAAGAAGCAACAAAAAATTTTATTCTTTGTACTCAACTGATGATATAAAAATTGCAGATTAACCTCTTTGGCAACCAATTTTTTTATCTGATGAATGAAGAACTCTTTAACAGCTTCTTACATGGGGCTTAAAACAAATGTTTTGGACCCTGTGTTACCATACAGCTATTAAACAGCAGTGGTCATAAACCCCAATTAATTTTTTGTTTGTTTACTAGACATCAGAGTCAGGAAGAATCCCCACGAGGTTAGGGGATCCAACAGTGGCATATCTGGGACCAACTTCATCAGGTGAGGTGGTGTTAATTAATGTTCAAATTGGCATACCCTTAAAGTGACCATAGGCTAGGGGATGCAGTTGAAATAATTAGGAGAGATAAATTTTATTTTAATCTAATATGGCATTCTCAAAACTACAAAAACAAATAGAAACAATCTTTTGTTTGAGAGGGGTTCTCTCTTCCATGAGGCGTGAGTAGTCCAGTGGTCAGTGCGCTGGACTCTAAGTCAGATGGCCCGGGTTCAAGTCCTGGCTGGGGCTTGACGTTGTGTCCTTAAGCAAGACGCTTCACTCACATTGCTTCGTCTTCTCGGATAGGACGTAAAGCCGGAGGTCCCGTCTCCTGCACCTATCAATTAGTTAATTTCGGCAAGGGACGTTAAAGAACCCACATCACGAGATTACTGTGATGTGGTCTGGCCTGTTTACTGGGAAGGGAGGGAGGGGGCATCTGTAAAAATTTCTCCTTTATCAATTGTAAACTGCCGCCGGCAGTCTGGAAAAGTCCCCCACACAGTGTTGTAAAGCGCATTAGAGCATTTACATGGAAATGCGCTATAGAAATTGATCTATATTATTATTATTATTCCACTTTATCTCTCATGTTAAACCACCACCAGGCTTCCTACCTTGTTTTATAAAGTATTCTTGAGATTTTCTCAACCTGAAATGTGTTGAACAAACTTTGGTTTTAATTTGCAAATGTCAATTACCTACTTTCCTTGTTCTCAATCTCAGTTAATTGACTGAATCTACTGACTGTTATGTCCACCTGTAGGGCACCCACCTTAATAGCCCTTTGTAAACTTAGTCACTCAAAAATTGGCTTTTCATGTATCCTTAATAATAACCTAAATTCTTTCATAATTTACGTAAAATTCAAGTCAATTTCACAAATTAATATTTTTAGCTTTTCTAACCTGTTTATAAAGCTATTAATCCTCCAAGTTTGATTCTTGATTGAGTGGTCATTAAAATCACAAGCATGGTCTGTCAGTCACCTCTCCTTGGTTTTGCAAAGACATATTTTTTTTAATCGATAGTTGTCCTAATTCCACGCTGCAAAAGTTAAGATTAAATTCTGAGTTAAAATTTTAGTTCAACTTTCTTCTGATGGAGTTATATTTCAAATTATAACTTCTTCAATCCTTTGTTTTCTACTGCCGCCAATAGATAGAATAAATAAATTTTAAGTAAAAGACATTTTTTTTAATTGATAGTTGTCTTAATTCCACACTACAAAAGTTACACATGATTTCAAGTTGAAATTTTTAGTTCAACTGTCTTCTGATGGATCATGTTTTGACTCATCCTCAGAGACCCAGGGGCTGTGAGTCAATTTCAAGTTAGGGCGGAAGAGCCCCTGGGGACATTGTCTTACAAGATTATAGTTCTAAATGGTCGCAGCCGTTCTGGCATCTGATTGGTGCCTGCAGAAAATCTTTGTGATTTTCTGTCCAATCAGATTGAAGTGTGCTTTAGAGTCCTTTCATGTGTTTTAACAGGGACATAATTATACAAGAAGCTCTGTTGCTCGCCATGTTTGTTTGGGCCGTGCAATGAAGCTTTGCTCAAGGTGAAAAGTTTCATTCTCAGCACACAATGTAAGAGAAATCAATCAGATTGCCCGCAAAAATCTTACTGGAAATTATACCGAACACTTTCGCAGGTATCACAAGAGAACCTGTTTAAAAGTTTGCGAGGTTTGTGTAAAACATAATGGTTGCAGGCGTTAATATGTCGCTTTAAACGTTAGACGAGATGTAAGCTTAAATATTTCTAGATTTTTTGTATAATTTGCTGTAATTGTAATTGGCTTTGCCAATCCCATGGAGTCATTTTGTTGCATGGGCCACGCAGGTTATGTCGAGCAACTGGTGCTTACGCAGCTTTCTGTGCGTGCCAAAATCTAATCTAATCTTTGCTTGAAAAAAAAGAAAAGCTAAGAGTAGAAACTTTTGTTTATTAGATGTGGGTAGATGACCGTGTACTAAGCTGACAGTCATTTACAATAAAGCAAACCGGCCCTTTCCATCCAACATTTCTTGGTCTTTGGTTTTGTTTTCCCCAATGAAAGCAGCATCAATTCCAAATGATCAAAGGTATTTAACTTGGTCTTCAACATTTGACAAAAGAGGTGAAATGACAATGACCATGCAAGGCACTAGAAGAGAAAAGGTGGCCTTTCGAGCTCAAGAATTTGAACACTCTAGGCAGCAGTTGAAAGATTAAGCTCTTTCCAAACCCCTTTGGTAACTGTCCAAAAACATCTCTCCTTCCCACGATGTTCTTGATAATAAGTTTTTGTTCAGATTTTACTTAGCTGACTGGAAACACAGCTAAGCTTTCTCTAAGCGCTTGCTGAAGGTCGTCCACGAACTTAACGTTCTCTGCAACCTTGGCCATATTGTGAAAGACTTTACTACAAAGCGAAGATTAGATTTTAGCTCGCACAGAAAGCTACTTAAGCGTAAGCGCCAGTTGCTTGACATACCTGCATGACCCATGCGACGAAATAACTTCACGGGATCGGCAAAGTTTCAGTCACAGCAAATTATACAAAAAATCTAGAAACTTAAGATTTAAGCTTACATCTTGTTTAACGTTTAAAGCAACATATCAACCCTGCAACCATCGTGTTTTTATACTAATTTAACCTCACAAACTTTTAAACATGTTCTCTTGTGATACCTGCGAAAGTATTCAGTATAATTTCTGATGAGATTTTTGTGGACAATCTGATCGATTGTGCTGAAACTGAAACTTTTCACCTCAAGCAAAGCTCTGTCGTATGGCCCAAACAAACATGGCATGCAACTAGAAGCTTCTTGACTGCATGTATAATTATGTCCGTGTTAAAACACACAAAAGGACTCTAAAGCACACTTCACTCTGATTGGGAAGAAAAACAGAAAGATTTTCTGGCACCAATCAGATGCCAGAGCAACTGCAACCATTTGGGACTAGTCTTGTAAGACAATGTCCCCAGGGGGCTATTCTGCTCCAACTTGAAATCGACTCACAGCCCCTGGGTCTCCAAGGATGGTTTTCACTTATGACTTCTTCAATTCTTCATTTACTACTGCTAATAAATAAAATTATAGATAAATAATAATTTAGCAATGGACATTCCACTGGGTGGCTCTTCTTGTCCACTGTTTCCAGATCAAATTGGAATTTTGATGTCTATTTTTGGCAATACACTTCACCTTTCTTATGCTACTCTAGCGTTAGATGCAGATATCTAGACAACCAATCAGAAAATCAGAAAAGCCTGACGCTCTTTTGATGCTTGATGCCTATTGGATAAGACCGTGCAGCCATTTTGCTTGTGCTGCGGGATCCGATACCCAATAAATTTCAATAGATGGACGCTCAGTGATTTCATGCCTTATTACAACCATTTTGAAATCACTGGTGGTCCCTGTAATCTGATTGGCTCTAATTGGTGCGATTTATTCTCAAATCACACCATTTTTTACCCTAAGTCACATCATTTTATGCTTGACTGAATTTTTGACACATGACATCAAAGTCTTTCTGTTTTGCATACAAAGTAAGATGTAAAAGCGTTTCCGGTTCCGCTTTTTATTTAAAAACCGGCTCAAAACTACATCTCAGTAAAACATTTGAATTAACTAAAGTCCTGTATTTGGTCGATTTCAAAATGGATGTAATAAAGTGGTAATTGAACCTTGTGTCATGCAATTTTGGTCTGAAATCATACTTGTGATTTCAAATCGAACTTGCGCTGCGTGCTCGTTCGATTTTGAAATCACGCATATGATTTCAGCCCAAATTGCACCCCACTCAGTTTAATTACCATTCAAACAACAACAAACATATGAAACATATGTGTGAACTGCGGTTATGAGACGTATATGAGAACGATCCTTCGCCGTAAAGCACTATTTGAGCAATAGTGAAAATCAGACCTGAAAAAAATTTCAGGCCTGTACGGGATTCGAACCACTGACCTCTGTGATACTAGTGCAGCGCTCTACCAATTGAGCTAACAAGCCAACTGGGAGCAGGCCATCAAATCAATTCGATATAAACCCGTGGATGATAAATCAAACAACAACAAACATATGAAACATATGTGTGAACTGCGGTTATGAGATGTATATGAGAACGATCCTTCGCAGTAAAGCACTATTTGAGCAATAGTGAAAATCAGACCTGAAAAAAATTTCAGGCCTGTACGCAGAGGTCAGTGGTTCGAATCCCGTACAGGCCTGAAATTTTTTTCAGGTCTGATTTTCACTATTGCTCAAATAGTGCTTTACTGCGAAGGATCGTTCTCATATACGTTAATTACCATTGTTTACCAGCTCCTGACACTCCCTAAATGAAAAAATTGCCTAAATTATATTTTTATCGTAAACTGCTTTTATTAATTAAGCTTTCTTATGATGTATGGTTTGTTAGGGTTTTCTTGAAACTAGCATGCATATGCGGCCTTGTGTGTAACCACTGATGGGTTTAATAATGACGAGATAATCAGTTTAGAAGGCTCTCTCTTACCTGGAGTTAGACATATTGCCCCCAGTTCTCAAGCTAGCTTTATTTAAAATGACCACCCAAACTATAAGCCACTTAAAAATACAAATTTAGATAGAGGTAAATGTATTTTAATTGCTTTGAATTCATGATTAAAGTCAGACTAATGAATTTAAATAGGCTGCTGACTTTAGAAATTTGTTCATATATGAATACCATAACTCCTTTTAAAATTAGAATTGATATTGGTGCTACAATAAGATTGCCTTCATTTTCTTTTTTTCATTTATAGGGTCAGTTTTACCAGCTTCTGAAAGACTTAAACTTATATCAAGAAAAAGTTATCCCAGTGGATCACCTGTATCTCTAAGGTCAAGTCCCAACCAAATTGAGCAAGGTAATCCAGTATCATGATTTCACTATAATATGCTATAATTTAAAGTGTGTGCATGTCCCCTTAATACAACCAAAGTTGTAAACAAACTTAAAGGTTATACAAATTAAATGCATTTGTTTATCTTTTCCATTGTCTCAGGGGAGTTTGCTAACATATCCAAGGTTGTTTATCTAACATAATCATGTCATTGAACATGTAATAATTTCATTGTGATTCATGTCATTGGAACTTGGACTTGGAAAAAAGTTCCAGCAGAGTTAAGTCATTTACATGCAGATACAAATAAATTCAAATAAAACTGAAGTTGAAAGTCTGGTACATTTCTTTCTTAATTCTTTGGCCCATCTTACATGACATATAGACACAATTGACGTTTCCTTTGTTGCCAATTTTAAGGAAAAAAAATTAAAGAGTACATCAGTGAAATCATATTAAATGTTAGCGAAAAAACCCAAGAGACATTTAGTGAACTGATGTGAAAATTGGCATAACGACTTAATTAAGGCGTTTGGGAACTGGTCTCTATTGGGAATAAATGCCTCAAGAGCAAATATTAATTTGTCATAGAGAATTAAAGCAAATGATAAGCTTATTAAAAACTGTCCTGATCAGAGGAGAAATTTCTTTCCCACAATGAAAATTTGTTATAATGGTACTATGTAATATATTACTGTATTTATTCGTCTACAAGCTGAACTAGGCTATAAGGCGAGACCCTAAACTTAAGTCTGTTTAAATCGGGAAGGTTCTTAAAACATGTAAATTGAAACTACTTGGCTTTAAGCCAAGACCATATTATTCAGAGAATTCCATTCTCAAACAAACTGAAATGGAGCGCAAAAGTTTTGAAAGAGAAAAGAGATTTTTATGCAGTATTGCCATAAACAATGAAAAACATTGTAAACTTATTGTCAGTGTTGAAAACAAATGAGAGGAAAGATCAAGAGAACCTTTTTAGTTGAGAGCTCGAGATGTCAGCAAAATGCACAAGGATAGGCCATTACACTCCGAAATATCCGCTGTTGGATGAGAGATTACTTGACCGGTTTACGGAGCAGAGAAGCCAAGGTAAGTTTTCTTTTTGGCTGGTACCAAAAGTGGAAAGGGCACCATTCTGTCAGCCTTCATACAAAGACAATCCAGCTAGCACAGCTCCTTCCAAATGATCTTGAAGAGCAGACCATCAAATTCCCTCAGTTTGTGATAGCAATGAGGTGGTGATATGATTATCCACACTGCATGCAGTATCTTGGCTTATAGACAAATAAATCTATTTTTCTTTTGAATTTGCTGTTTTGCAAAATTTTTGTTTAGAAAAACACTCGGCTATAAGCTGAGGACCCTTCTCTAGCTCAAATTTTCAAGGTTTTGGTGAAGTTTTGTGAAAAAATTGCTCAGCCTATAGACGAATAAATACTTTAGTAAGTTAAAGAGTATATGACATGTTATTTTAACTTGGAAATGAGGCTGTTAATGAAATGATTTGTAGCCAGGGGACAATTTATTATAGAATAACAAAGGGTGATAATTAAAGTTTAAAATGAGAAATATTTTTATATAAATAGGGTATGGAATATTACAAGTTGATTCTTCCCAACAAAGAACAGATCAGCAACCCATTTCACTTGAGGTATTTAATTTCTTTTTACAACAGGCCTTCATTTAATATGACTGTGCATTAACAAGTCATGTCATCAAAATCTTATTTAGATTGAATAAGAATGAAGCAAGGTCGTATCTGATATTAAATTTTTTCAAATAGTTATTATTAGTATATACTAAAATGGTGGATAGCATTGAAGGCGCGCTCTGATTGGCTAGTCAAACTCCGAATATCCTTTGCTATTTACCTCTGAGCAACTCGGGAAAAATGGCGTACC